>NW_015094510.1:12136298-12217330 GCF_001431845.1 Calidris pugnax | reverse complement strand
GGCCGTGGCGGGAGGGGGCCGGGGGGCAGCCCCACAGCCGGCGAAGCCGGCATGGATGCCTGGCTGGAGAGCTTCCAGACCAACATAGAGCCGTAGAATGGTTAGAGTTGGGAGGGACCCTAAAGATCATCGAGTCCAACCCCCCTGCCATGGGCAGGGACACCTCCCACCAGAGCAGGTTGCCCAAAGCCCCATCCAGCCTGGCCTTGGACACCTCCAGGGATGGGGCATCCCCACCGGAGTCCCTCCCGCCGCTCACCGCTACCACCGGCGGGGAGGGTCGCCCCTCGCCCCCCCATCGCGGATGATTTGGGGTTTGCTGATGGGAGCCGTTTGCGGCTCAGGGAGGGGGTGTCTGCACTGCCTTGGGCCTGGTTGGAGGGCACAACGGGCACCGCTACCGGCTGCGAGGAGGGAATCCCCCCAAAACAGGCGACCGGATGGCCAGCACCCATCCCCATGGCCACTACCCACCCTGGGTGCGGAGCAGGATGAAGAGCTCGGTTTACCCTTGCAGGGAGCCTGAGGCTTGGGCTATGGCAGCAGTGCCACTTCGGCCACCACCAGGAGCCCCTTCCCCATCACCGTGGCTGCCCGCTCGCCACCCCACCTTGTTATGGCATCTGTCTGTGGCTATGGCTCAGCTCCGTCCACTAGCCATCTGCGGCCATGGGGCCAGCTGGGGCCGTTCATTATAGAGGGTGAGCCGAGGAGAGGAGCAGGTGGTGGGGGTGACACAGGGGGCTGCACGGGGACACGGAGCCACGGCCTCAGCGGCGTCAGCCGGGGCGTTCTCTGGTGGAGAGCTTTCCTTGTTCTTGGGAGAGAGATATCAGCACTTGTCCTGAAGTCGGGTTAACCTGGTGTTTGTACATGCCGCAGCTATCGGGTACTGCTCTTGCCCTGCCTCTCGTTTATTTTAAATCAAAGCTGCCTGAGCAGCTAAAACACCGGTTCTGTTAAACACCCACAGGGGAAGGCTCTATCACATTTAGTTAGGGACAGTAACACTGAAAGCAGCCATCAGGTGCTATCCCGTGCGTGTGCGTCCGGAGCTATGATTATGTTTGTGTGTTGATGGGAATACCTAAAATTAAAATAGAAGAGTTGAGGGCAGGGAGAGGGAAGGAAAAAAAAACCCTCCAAAACTTCTTGACATTCTCAGACACGTTGTCATTGCTCCTGTAAGATATAAAATGAGGAAAACAATATTCTAGACAATAAACCATCTGTATCTAACAGATTCGTTCACCTCTCCTTACCGGCTGATAGGGAGGCATTTATTTATTTTTGCAGGGGATCAAAAGGAGTTCTCATGGTGAAGTTCAATCGCTATTTATTCTGCGGCTTCCTCCTTTCTTGCGGTCTTCCTCTGTTTTTCTGTCTGCTAATAAAAGTGGCCACAGACAATCCCTTTTTGAAGACAGCAGTGACATAGATGGAAAGCGAGGTTAAAAGGTAGGGAACAAGAAGACACGAGGGCATGACGTCAAGAGCGCGAGCAGGATGAACGACAATAAACACCGGGCAGAAAGGAGAACTGCCCAGTACGTGTCTCACAGCCCCAAAAGACAAAGACCTGGCCCCGCAGCTGACATCAATTCTCTTTTGCCCAAGCAGCTACACGTATGTCCATTCCATCCCCATGCAGCGCTGGTTGTTTGGTTCCACGCCTGTTTGTGCAGCGAGACATGACTTAGAGGCAAAGGATGGTTTAGATCAGGTTTGAATCCACCTGCTTTTTGAGGAATACAGGCAGAATAACCAAAGGCTTAAAGTCCTCCTGTGCCCTCCCTATTTTTCCTCCTGAAGATGGTCAAGCAGTCTCACAGCTGTCTGGGATGGGGTCACCTCGTCACGAAGCAAGAGAACACACGTAGCAGCTGAAACTCTACAGTAAGGCTTGAGTTGTTCCAGGACCTTGCTGCCACAAAACAGGGAATGACCTCTCCTACTTCTTCCTCCTCCTCATTCTCCTGGCATAGACCTTCTGCATCTCTTTTGTAGCGACTTTGTCTCATCTTCTGCTCATCCAAGTCGACACGTTAAAACAGCAGAAAACTAATCCCCCGAGGAAGTTAGTACTGAGTTGAATGGACTCAGGTTGGTGGGCTCCAGAGCTGGTAAAAGGAGTGAGCAGAGGGGGACGTGGGTAGGGGAAGAGAACAACTGCTTCCCTGCAGTAATACAAGAGTTTATCCCCGGCTTTCTCTTTAAATTATTATTTTGCACTCAAATTTACCATTTTCAGAATCATTTCTAGGCACGCTGAGGAAATGATTCTATAAACTTCCCTTCTCTACAACCATGTGTATGGGAGTCTTCTTTTCTTAAGAAAACCTGGGCTTAAAAATCCTTGGTCATGTTTATGGCTCCACAGACGAGCCTCTTAACATTTCTTCCAGTCAATGCTCAGGTTGTCAACAGCAGCTCCTTCTCTCTCCTACGCAGCCTGTGATTCCACTGAATGCAGCTGAGATTCAGCTGGCGAATTTTAATCTTATCCATGAACCATTAGTTTATACATGAGGGAAGGAAGATTGATTTTTATGCTTATGGGTTCTATGTTACCGAAAACGTAGACGCGCACCTTCATAAATATTCTTCAAGGACCCCAAGATGCTCCCGCTGAATTCGATGAGTTTTTGTCATCGATGCCACCAGGATCTGCCCACGCCTGGCCAAATATGGAGGTGACTTCTAAGCGCGGTGCCCTGGCACGCTGCAGGCTGAGGCCTCAGGCTGCCCTTGTTTATGGGTGGAAACATCCAACGCAACTCGTAATGTAAACCTCAGCTTCTGAATCCCTCCCTTCTTCTAGGCAGCCGTCCAAGGTGTATTTAAAGTGGATTTCTTCTTGACCATTCGACACAGTGGCTCCAGTTCCTCCTCAGCCGGTGATGCAATGTTTACGGTGGTTTCCTACTGCGTGTTTGACCTCACAACCTTGTGAGAAGTGTAGCTATTTAAACCAACAAATCTTGCCTGTAAATATGCTTCGGGGAAAGACTTTTAAAACTTTAGCAGGTCGTCTGGTGGAGCCTCGTTGCAAGGCTCACAAGGTGCTAGTTTCCTAAGTGAAACACAGAGTAATTTGGGACACAAACCTTTGTTTTGCTACACCAATGAGCACCCTGGGGCTGCTCTAGGTCTGGTTTAGGGCTGGTTTACACAGGCATCTGCTGCAGGTTGACTAATGTAGTGGTTTACAAACCATGGCCCAGAGATGCCTACAGATCCATGAACAACTTCTGAGACATTCACATAAAACAGAAAAAAAAAAAAAAAGAAAGGCCAATTTACTGGAAGTAAGTTAAAATTCACAGCTCATATGCAGCCCCATATGCAGAAACCAGAGCTGCAGAAGGGGGGAATTTGCAAGTCAGAAATGGCTGAAAAGTTCTGGTCTAATCAATCACTCCTTTTTACCACTTCAAAGATCAAGAGTACCCCAAAATATCAATCCTGTTGAGTAAGTACCATGTTCCCACAGTTAAAAGCAGATGTTTTGTGAAATCTCATCCTGTCTCCTCACAGGTTTTGGCGCTAGACAAAAGCTGGAGTGATAGATCCCTGCCCATGGAAGCAGCCTGGAGTTCCGAACATGCGATTGCCAGGTGTCTTCTAATATTTTTCAGACTGTGGAAATAACAATTCCTTACAAAAGTAAGAGTGCTACGTGGCTAAAGTAGATGCTTCATTTAATACCTGGGAATGAGAAACACAAGCCCATCATCGCCGAACTTCTAGCTGACGGAAAGCAAGGGAACCCAACATTTTAGATGGCTGTGGAGAAGAGAAACGAAAACTGCCAGAGGACAAAAAAGCAGAGGTGCCAGCCAGACTGACACACAGGGAAACCCAACTCCTTGAGCCACGGAGCAGGAATAGACCCAACATCGTGGGTATAACTTGTCTCCCTGTTCAGCACATCACAACCCTGCCCTCGGGATGCTCTTTGGAAGGGGGTGACAGTGGTTAACACTCCAGTCTATTTTATCCTTCACGCTGCAAGTGGAATTGCCGATGGGAGCGAATTGCTAAACTTGTTCTGTAATGAGGACAGCTGCCTAATTAAAACTTGGCTGAGACGCGCCATGCATTTTACATAGGCTACCTAACTACCGTGAGAGGCGTAACAACCTGCGTTTGCTGCCAGTCGGGCTAAATACAAGCCTGTGACTTTTAGCTCAATCCATGACACTGGTGGGAAGAGTGTGTGTCAGACAGCAATATAATTAACCTGGAAAAAGTGCAAAAAAAAAATCCCAAACTTTTTGCCAGAGATCTTTCACAGGACTTTCCTCCCTCTTCTCCCAGCCTTCTCTGTAGACCTGAAGCCTGAACCTGGACTTACCACAAACTGATATAATTCCTTCTGGTTTTCTCTTTCCCTCTGATTGACACCGAGTGGATGCAAACTCACGGACCAGCTCACTGCCTCCCATTACTGCAGCCTTGTGAGCAAAGCAGATGGTATTTTAAAATAAGTTCTTTACTCTGAATCACTTTTATGGCAGTTTAAATGTAATCACTATTGTTGCAGCTGGATTAGGAGTCACTGAAACTGATAGGTGTAATTGTTACCTGTATTGACATTGCTGGAAGGGACAGTTTAGTAAAAGCTTCTGTCCACAGCAGAGAGATATGCAAAACCACTCAAGAATTTGGAAGTTCTGGGTCAAGGGACTTTGGCTGAGCTCTGCATGGACAAGGGAGAAGAGTTCAGGTAAGGAGAGGGATGGCAGGGAGTAAATAAGAGCCAAGGAAGTTTCCAAATAACTCAATCAGATCCTGTTTGGTGCCTTTTTAAATGAAGATTAAAGGAATAGTGTCATTTAATGAATGATATGTTCATATTATCAGCCTGACCTGGGGCAATAGTAACTTTGATGTCTCCAGCTGCCTTCTGGTGCTTTCAGTTTCAAAGCATTTTTTTCTGTGCATGAGCTGACTTCTCTTTCAGAGGAAACATAACTGGAAGACCAGCTCAAATGTACTCCAACTTTACAAGGAGACATGTAGGTCCCAACCTAGTCCCAACCAAAGATGATCTTTGCTTGTTTGATTATTCCACGTTCAGGAAAGTACTCTCAGCAAATTCTTGGTACAGAACTGCTGGAGGTACTTAGCACCACCTCTGTTTCTTCACGTTGATGTAGCAAGCTAAGTCTCAGCTGCTTGGGTCAAAAGAGACAACTGCCGACAACCTAATTCTGGCTATATTTACAGAAACATTTCTAATATCAAGCTGCACAACAAGACTTTTTCTTCTTTTCCTCACTGGTGACCAAGTTTTTTCCAATGATGCCTATGTTTGTTTTGCTAGTACAAAACACTGTCAATATTCCCAGAACAGAATGTCTAGGAGCAAAGCAAACTGAATGGAGCACATTGTAAAACCAAACACAAGAGCTGTTGGGCTGTAATACATGCTACAGCCAGGTTTTGGCAAACCTTCAATCTGGAGTTTTATAAAAGTCACAGCACAAGTTTATGTCCATCAGAAAATCCTCAAGAGCATGCACTGACCATAAAGTATATAAGCAGAAGATCATAGAATCAATACAATACGCCAAGTTGGATGGATCCCATAAGGATCATGGAGTCAAACTCCCTGCTCCTCATAGGACTACCTAAAACTAAACCATATCACTAAACCTTATGACTAAGGTTTAGTTCAAGGAACTATAACTTGAACTCTGACAGGCTTGGTGCCATGACCACTTCCCTGGAGAGCCCGGTCCAGTGGCCAACCATCCTTTCAGCGAAGAATCTTTTCCTAATGGCCAACCTGAACTTCCCCTGGTGCAGCGTCATTCCATTCTCTTGTGTCCTCTCGCTGGTCACCAGAGAGAGGAGATCAGCACCTCTCCCTCCACTGCCTCCCTCAGCCTTCTCTTCTCCAAGCTGAACAAGCCAAGTGACCTTAGCTGCTCCTCATATGTCTTGTCCTCAAGACCTTTCACAAGCTTGGTTGTGCTCCTCTGATAATAGATACCCATAGATAATGCTATAGTGGCAGTGGAGAGATATAAGAAACTCTTTTTTTGGAGTAAGATCACTTCAGATGTAGGAGAAACCAACCAAAGCACTGCTGTAGAGCTGCACTAGTGGTTCTGGATCTAAATGCAAGGAGATGGGTGTTGTTTGGTAGTTTTTTTCCCCTGAGTTGCAAAGGATCAATCAGAGAACAAGCAGAGAGAAGTGGTCAAAAAGCCAAGAAGACAGCAAGAGAAATGTAAGCGAAGGGACCATGGCAGTAAGCCAGGAGGGGGAGAGAGCCTGGCGGCTGGAGTGCTGTGTGGCAACTGGAAGTGAAGAAATTGCCTCCTTTTGGCTCTGTTTTCAGGAAAACAAGGATGTGCACGTATCCTCTGCATGGGCAGATTGCACAGGAGACTCTGCACAGGCCTGGGTTTGTTCTTCCATTAAGCTTTCCCCCAGCAGAAGTCGTCCAAAAGAGTCCAGCAGCAGTAATCATCAGTTTAAAAGAGCAATGTGAAACTTCAAAAAATGCACAAAACCCATACACATGAATGCGATGCAACAACTTTATTTTCTGCGTCATTAGATCATGGGCTCAAGCTCAAGGCAAACCGCTGTTTCTACCTCCACCTGATGCTCCTGCCACCATAGCAGGGTTGGTGTCAGTAAATGTGCTGGGCCTTGAACTGGAGAAGCTGTATTCTCTTACTTTCCCACCAGTTTTGCCTCAAACCCTTTCATGATTACCACTCCATCAAGAAACTCGTACCATTGCAAATGTGAAATGATGGATCTGTTGGAACAGGTCCAGCGGAGGGCCACAAAATTGATCAGAGGGCTGGAGCACTTCTCCTATGAAGACAGGCTGAGAGAGTTGGTGTTGTTCAGCCTGGAGAAGAGAAGGCTCCAGGGAGACCTTATAGCAGCCTTCTGGTACCTGAAGGGGACCTACAGGAGAGATGGGGAGGGACACTTGATCAGGGAGTGTAGTGACAGGATGAGGGGTCAATGGTTTTAAATGGTTTTAAATGGTTTTAAATGGAAAGAGGGGAGATGTAGATTAGATACTAGAAATTCTTTACTGTGAGGGTGGTGAGACACTGGAACAGGTTGCTCAGAGAAGTTGTGGATGCCCCATCCCTGGAAGTGTTCAAGGCCAGGCTGGATGGGGCTTTGAGCAACCTGGTCTGGTGGGAGGTGTCCCTGCCCATGGCAGGGGGGGGTGGGAACAAGATAATCTTTAAGGTTCTTCCAACTTGAACCATTCTATGAGAAACAGTTGTTGTTTTCCATGTGCTTTTGCTCTGAATTGTTGAGAAGTTGAGGAGTTAAGGTGGCTGGATACTGTGCTACTTCCAAAAAATGGCAATTTTGTCAAGAGAGGAAGGAATGTTGACTCAACAGTGGATGATTACATACAAGAAACAAATGGGAATTTAAGGTTTAAGAGTCTTGTATTTCATGAGAAATATCTGACACACAAACCACAATGGAAACAAATTTTAAGTCTTGTGAAGTGAAACATATAAGGGAGCTCTTATGTATTAAAATAATAAGATATCTCTCCTAATTCATCTCCTCCATAAGTAAAATAAAAGGGCAGTGAAATTTTCAGGCAGATGTATTTTACATCAATTCTATTTGCTCCAACTAAAATTTACACATTCCGTACTGGTTCCATTATGATATTTCGCGCAGTCACATACACGTAGCCTGTTTGGCTCAGTCATCTTGCACTTCACATCAAGCATTGTTTGGGGACTGTGTGTTTCCAGAGCCTTAACCCTGGCTGAGAAACGTAGACTCTAAATTGAAGTAATTGGTAATTACAATGATAATAAAATATACTTGTGGCCAAAATACCTGTTCTAAAAGATACTGACCGCATCCCAAAAACCCAAAGATGTTCCTTTCCTATGAAGAATTCTTCTTACATTACACGTTTTGTGGTGTGTTTTGGGTTTGGGTGGTTTTTTTTTAATGTACATGGGTTTCCATTTTGTCTGTTTCACTTGCCCTTGTGTGACTAAAGCAATGCTTTGCTTTTTCCATGGTCCAGAAGCATCTTCTTCTTGTATTGCACCAATCTCAAGGTAACTCTGGTATGGCCACAAGAAGAGGGGAAGTCAGGAATGGCGGGGGGTGCGGGATGTCCTTCCCATCCGCCCTGCTGAAGCCAGCTACCAAAGCAGGCTGAAAAAAATCAAGTCTTCCTCTCCCTCCCATGCTCCACTGGCGTTAAGGCAGCAGGAGGCCGAAGGAGAAGCCAAGAGGGCTTGTTTGCTGAAGGCATGTGGTTGCATATGTTAGGGCAGAAGCGGAGCTCGTGGTTTATTTGTGTTGCGGTAGTGCCAATCACGGAGCGGGACCCCATTGAGTCAGTCGCCATCCAACCCTGGAACAAAAGCAGTAATCCCCGTCCTTCGGTTAGCCAGTAAATCACCCTCCTTGAAGGGACGGGGATTTGCATATTTATGGTTGGGAAGGAACCATGCTGTAGTCCATTGGAGCCTCTCTTGTTAGGAGTGGGCAGGGGGGTTGTGTAGATGGGAAGAAAAGAATCGGTGTTACACTCAGTGACCACGTACCGCATCCAGCTCTTCCCTCTGATCGAGACGACTGCATTTCAATTTAAGAGTAATTATGAAAAGCCCTGGGTTTTTTCCCATTTTTCCCGGCCTTGAATAATTTTTGTGACAAGCCACAGCAGCACCCTGTCTTCCTCACAAACGCGAGTTAAGTAAAGCGTGCTCTGATTCTCCCAGCCAGAGGGAGGATCCGCGACAGCCGCTTCTTCCAGATGCTCGTTTTCTATTTCCAGCTTTGATTTCATAAATAACAGGCTTTCAGAATTTCCCACTCCATCACTGCCCAGCACTGATTTATCACTTTTATTGCTACAGCAGAGGATTTCCATACAAAACGAGAGCTGGAGCATTTATACAAGAGGGCAGCAGTTTAAAAAAAAAAAATAATAATAATTGGGCATAAAGTACCAGTAGAAAACACAGGCTTTGCCCTCGCAGACACCTAAAAACCCAGCTCTGCACATCCAGCTTTACCCTGCCATGGTATTGAGAAACGTGTGTGTTACGCCGTTTGCATCCAGGGTTACTCGGGCCATGAGTCCTCCTTAGAGCGCTCCTCAAAGAGCAGACCCCAACTTCACACTCACATGGAATTGTGCCGGGCCTGGCACTCGACACGCACATGAATTGTCACGTAGAGAGAGTTTACAAGCCCTCAGCAAGCAGGAGGAGACAACAGAGGGAAAGAGAAGACCCATGGAGATAGCAATACTGATACCCGTGGAGATAGCAATACTGAAGACCCATCCAATTCTCCCTTTTGGAGAAAAAAGGGATCTTTGTGGCCAATTCCTGTTGTGGTAGGTCAGGCCAGTGTGGCCACCAGCCACTGTGGCCCTCATTCCTCAGGAAGACCTGGGTCCCACCAAGATGAGCAATGCTGATGAAAGGATGTCTAATAGCACAGCCATACACTGAGGCAACTTTCTTTTCATCAGTTATTTGTTGCTGCCCTTTCCCCAGTGCCCACTTCTGCTCCTCAGAGATGGCCCATATTGGGAGATCGTCCATAAAACACATTACGTACGGCCATAGCTAGAGCTCTGTCTGACCAAACCCAGAAGGAGCACAGTTTCTTCCAGAAAAACATACTTCCTATGTTGGGAGGTAATTGAGAGGAATTTGTACCTTCTGTGAACAAAATATCCATAGCCTGATGAAATTACGTGTGGGCTGCTCCTCAAATATTTGATTAGACATTGCTGTCTCTTCACTTTCTATCTACGTATACTTGGGAGATAACCAACCCACGTTGGCCGGGTGAGGTTCCTGCTAAGCCATCGATTTGAATCTGTTCACGGAAGCGAACAGCAAGTGCCATAGCCTGAAGCAGGGAGAGAGGCTGGAGGAGAAGGACGGTGGGGAGAAGACAACTAGTTTTTAGCACCAAATTGTCAGATAAGCTCAAGAAATCCCGTGAATTGACATCTTTCAGCACAACATGTTACAGCCCAGGTGGCGCATCAGAAGCAAAAAGGGCATCAGCCTTGCAGATCTCAGTATTGCAGTAACTGTTTTCAGACGTTTGAGCTGCCTGAAGCTTTGAATTGGGATATAGGGGTTCCCTGGCAGCAGAAATGTCCAACCATTTGATTCTTGATGAAATCCCTGCTTACTAAAAAACCAAAAGCCACTAGTGAAGCTGCAGTCTCCTAAAGAGAAGACTTACACCTATTGATGTCATTACAGGCCTGTTTAGTTTTTGTTGCCTCTGTGTCCCAGAGAAGCACCTTGCGGATACTCCAGTGTTCACAAATCACAGAATCCCATGGGGTTGGAAGGGACCTCTGGAGATCATCTAGTCCAACCCCCTGCCAAAGCAGGTCCACCTAGAGCAGGTTGCACAGGAATGTGTCCAGGTGGGTTTTGAATGTCTCCAGAAAAGGAGACTGCACCACCTCCCTGGGAAGCCTGTCCCAGTGCTCTGCCACCCTCAAAGTAAAGAAGGTTTTCCCCATGTTGAGATGGAATTTCCTGTGTTCCAGTTTGTGCCTGTTGCCCCTTGTCCTGTTGCTGAGCACCACTGAGTCAGACCCCCTCCTCCTGACACCCACCCTTTAAATATTAATAATCATTGATGAGATCCCCTCTCAGCCTTCTCTTCTCCAGGTTAAACTGACCCAGGTCCTTCAGCCTTTCCTCATAAGAGAGGTGCTCCAGTCCCTTGATCAACTTTGTAGCCCTCTGCTGGACTCTCTCCAGCAGTTGCCTGTCCTTCTTGAACTGAGGAGCCAAGAACTGGACACAGTACTCCAGAGAGGGCCTCAGCAGGGCTGAGTTGAGCGGGAGGATGACCTCCCTCAACCTGCTGGTAACACTCTTTTGGATGCACCCCAGGAGACCATTGGCCATCTTGGCCACAAGGGCAAATCACACAGCTGAGTGCCGTAGACCTGAACAGCACAATGACAGTAAGGCACCTGCTGACATTTCTGTACCAGTCCACGTCTGGATGCTCCACAACACCAGAGCCAACCACCAGTCCATGTCCTCACCACCTGGATTAGCACTAACACCTGAGCAAAGAAATCATGGTCTCTCCTGTGGATCCCAAAGCAATAAATTTATTCATGGCAAATCTAACTGCTTCAGTCCATGGGCTTGAATTTCCCTAGAAAGGCATTGAGACTAAAATTTGGTTGAACATCTCCAGTGACAGTTGACAGACTCCTTTGGTGCTTGATGTCTCTTGTGGATCCCTGGATAACTTGCCCTACTGTTTACAGAGCCAGGCCTCAAGCAGGTATAGTTCACTTACGTTTGCAGATAGTTTTCGTGACAAAAGTTTATTCGTGTTGAACTGGGACTGCTCTGTGCCAGGCACTGGGCTCAGGGAGCAGGAGAACAGCTCCCGCTCCCGTCCTCACTTCCTGGTTTAAGTTTGACCGTTTCTCCCTGGAACAGGCTGCCCAGGGAGGTCATGGAGTCCCCTTCTTTGGAGATTTTCAAGACCCGCCTGGATGCAGTCCTGAGTAACATGCTCTGACAAGCTCTAGGCAATCCTGCTTCAGCAGGGGAGTTGGACTAAATGATATCTATGGTCCCTTCCAACTCTAAAAATTCAGTGAAATTCAGTGAAATCAGTCCTGGAAATACCTCGCATTTCCTTCTCCCGTCTCCCTGCATACCTAAATGACCTCTAGGGGCTTCTCAAAACCTAAGTCTCCTCTTAAGAGTCAACAGCACGGTCTCAAACACTTTGTCTAGACTTGAAGTATGCTCAGGCAGTGAAGCCCAAGTGGTGGGCAGACAGCGTATTTACTCCACAATCAATCAAGCGTTTCTCCAGTAAGAGGAGAACTACAGCTTCCCTTCAGGAGCCTGGCCAACGCTTTCTGCGTATCTCAGGATCTCCCAAAAGGTGCTTCTGTCCACCTGTGGGCTCAGATACCCTCTCCCAGTGTCTCTGTTCTCAGCTGGTATGAAATAAGCCCATGCAACTACACTCTCAACTTCAGACCCTTGAGTCAACACCAAGGAGAGCTGGGTTACATGACGAATAATGAGTCTAACTCAGCCGTTTAAGCACATACAAAACACCAACCACCTCTGTGCACTTGCCTGAAAGAAAAAAGACAACAGGCTGTTTCCTGTGCTCTTACTTTAAAACCAGAAAACACCTGAAAATAAACAAGACTGGAGCCTTTCGGGGCTGTGAAATGATTCTGGATGCAAGGCTTCCCTCTGGTGGGAAAACCCATGAACTGACCACTTCTCATGACCTGCAGTTTCAGACAGGAAAAAAACAAATGCCTGAAGGACACCTACAAGAAAGCTGGAGAGGGATATTTTACAAGGGCATGTAGTGATGGGTCAAGGGGTAATGGCATCAAACTGAAAGAGATTTAGATTAGATCTCAGGAAGAAATTCTTTCCTGTGAGGGCGGTGAGACACTGGAACAGGTTGCCCAGAGAAGCTGTGGATGCACCATCCCTGGAGGTGTTGAAGGCCAGGCTGGATGGGGCTTTGAGCAACCTGGTCTGGTGGGAGGTGTCCCTGCCCATGGCAGGGGGTGGAACTCAATGATCTTTAAGGTCCCTTCCAACCCAAACCATTCTATGATTCTAAAACAGCTCAAACCAAAAAGTTTTCAAAGATCCACCAAAAAAAAAGACGTAAGTAAATCAATCATCGCAATCAATTAATGCATCAATAGTTTCACATCCAGACTTTGTAAGGTACTTTGAACATTTTGCTGAGATGGGTAATGAGCAAATTAAGCCTAACTAACCTGTATATATACACCATGGCAGAATACTTAATGTAATCATACAGGCAGGTACTACACAGCGCAGAGCTGCAGAACATCTGTTGTAGATGGCAGCAAAAGCACCTAAATGAAGTTCAAGTCAGGATTGTGCCTTTGCCTCTCTGTTGTTACATATTTAAGCCACAGATAAAAACCTAATAAATGTGGTGGGCTGAAGTTTGGTGTCCATAAATATGCAAAAATTCCACACCAAAGGCAAGTGTGTACAAAATAATTTATTACAGCATAACATATGTTGGCAATATTTTACAGTGAGTTTTCCATTCAACAGTTTTGAATCTAAACAGATGACACACAAAGGAGAATTTTAATTAGAACAGTTTATTTGTCTTAATAAAATCCCCTCTTCGTGAACTTATATTTGCCTTTGAGGGGCTAGTTAATATTACTGAAATTATTTACATTGCAGTGAAATAAAACAAACCAAGATTGAATGATTCCATTACAGTTTCCAGAAAACAGATTTTCTGTACAAGCCACAGTATAGTTATGTTTCGATAGCAGTTCTTATAGAATGTAAAGCTGTCATATGTAGCCATTTTGTCCAGCAATACTATGCTTTAAATAGGTATATTAGGTTCAGCCTTCCATTTTGATGTGTTGTATATTTAATAGTTAATGCACCAGGATACAAAGGAAGAAAAAGGTTCGTTGTGATTTGAAGTCAGCCTCCTTGTGCTCCCTTAAGTTGTTTTTAATTGTAAAAGGTAACTCCTCAAGTACTATTTGCTTTGTAGCACCTACAGCAATAGTAGTTACTCATGAGAAGTACTGGAGTATTGGCCGTAAGTGGACAACTAAGACTTTTAATGGAGCTAATACAGTAAACTTACCAGTGATTTTTTTTTATGACGTAGAGAAGAACCGTATTCCCCATTACTGTACCTTATGCGTTTGCCCAAAATTGGAGCAGCTTTTTCAACTTAAGTTGACAGGGGAACAGATGGGAAGAAACCAGAAGGAAGAGGAGGAAAGGGGAAGATGGAACAAATTCATTATGTTTTCACAGGGAATTGCTGCAGGATACCCAAAAATGTTAAACTGACCAGAAACTTAAGAAACAAAAGCTATGGAACACAAGGTAGATAGAATAGTTCTCCAAAAGCCTTAGTTTTTTTATTTTTAAACACAAACCTAATCTTCAGATCCATCAACATTGGTTCCATGTAAGACACACACCTGACAAAAAACATGCAAAGCCTCAATGCTTTCGTTGTCACTGTGCTTCCAAACAAACCAAGCTGACCAAAAATTTAAAAAAAAAAAGAAAAAAAAAGAAAAAACCCAACAAACAAGAAAACCCAAACAAACCCAGAAAAAAACCCTAAAAACCAGTAAAAGACGAAGATGGCAATTCAAGCAGCACCTCAGTCTTAACCTGCTAAAAACGCTCAAATGATAATTTATTAACAAGATATGATCACATTTATCTGTATGTGTAACAACACTTACGTGAAAGCAGTCTTTAATATCCATAATTTTTGTGAGGGAGGACTGATGGATTATTAAAAGACTTAAAACTGTACAAGTATAAACATGAAAAATGCTGATTAAGGATAATGTTTACATAAATATTGGCAGTTTCCGTTGGGAGAAAAAAAAAATAATAATAACAACTGAAAGCATACTCCGTTTCATTTAACTATCCAAATATTTTGTTTTATACCTGTTAAAGATATTAAAATACAACCTGGAGAAGTAACCCTGATCGGTATCCAGCCAGCACGTGATGAGAGTCAGAGTTTTGTATACAATTGTGTGCGTTTTAGGTGTAACACACACCCCCCCGGGGGGGTTGGGCAGGCTACTTCAGATTTCGTTAGCCAGCAAATCATGGTTAATGGCCGTGTGATTCACGGCCCCGACGCCGCTGTCCTCCTCGTTGGGGGCAGGCAGGAAGGCAGAGGTGAAAGGGAACAGTTTATGACACGCCGCTTGATATTCTTCACATTGAGTGTGGCAGCTCCCAAAACTGCCATCAAGCAGCGCCTCAAACACCTTCGTTAACGTCTAGAGAAACACAAGTAACAGTTAATAAACCTGATTTACAATTGGTTTATTACTAAAAAGATGCACCGTTAAACAATACTAATCAGAGCAAACGAGCTCTCCGTTGGTATTCAGGGCAACAAAGCTGGTGAGGGGTCTGGAGAACAAGTCTTATGAGGAGAGGCTGAGGGAGCTGGGGGTGTTCAGTCTGAAGAAGAGGAGGCTGAGGGGAGACCTTCTCACGCTCTATAAATACCTGAAGGGGGCTGTAGAGAAGCGGGGGTCGGTCTCATCTCCCAAGTCACAGGAGATAGGACAAGGGGAAATGGCCTCAAGTTGCACCAGGGGACGGTCAGATTGGATATTAGGAAACATTTCTTCACGGAAAGGGTTATCCAGCATTGGAATGGGCTGCCCAGGGAAGTGGTTGAGGGACCATCCCTGGAGGTGTTCAAAAGACGGGTTGACATGGTCCTCAGGAATATGGTTTAGTGGTGTTTTTTGGTTGGTTGGTGGGTTTTTGGTGGGTTTTTTGGTTTGTTTTTTTTTGGTCAGAGTTAGGTTGATGGTTGGACTAGATGATCTTTAAGGTCCCTTCCAACCTAGACGATTCTATGATTCTATGATCTTATATCTCATAAAGATATCTTCTATCTTTATTTCAGGGAAAAAACCTGAAACCTTGTCCTTTAAAGTAATATCAACATATCATAATACATGAAGCATGTACATTATCCTGCAGTTAAGTATACATATTTAAGATCCTGCACATGTTTTGGCTTTAAATACCGTATCTTTTACCTTCACATTTTTGTCTCTCATGTTTTTATCCAATCTAGTAGCAACAGCAATTGCTTTTTCTTGTCTTGATTTGTCCAGGAAATACATCATCTTTGCACCTTATCACAAGAAAGAACACGATATTTAGATAATAGCATTCCTAAAAGCAATACCACATACACAAACACACTGAATCTGAAACCTCACAAATCAATGTGAATTGGGACTTCTTGCAAGTTTTAATAAACCGTGTTTTCCTCTCTTATTTATAACTTAAAACTAATGAAACTAAAGCTGTTTTGAAATTTATTAGAAGCCTGAGGAGTAACAGAGGAGATCTGCTTCTGCAAAACTGAAATGCCTCATTTTCCTGAAGACCTGTCAGTCAAGAAACATACACAGAGTATCTTGATGACTTCAGATCAGCAGGCTAAATGAAACCCATCCTACAAATGTGGAAGTGAGTAAAACACATTTTCTCAGAAATACTCTAAATTCTTTTGAAAAATACTGGAGTTAAGCAAATTAAAGAATTATGAAACAATTATGGAACTTTCTCCAGTGATTTTGGACAGACGCTGGGTAACTGTTACCAACTAGGTGACATTAGCACTGTTCATTGTTTTAAGCACCTGATAAATCTACACTTGTTTTTTGCTTCCTAACTGCTGGAGAAGGGTTTTTTCTCCCCTACCAGCTTCTTAGGTGACATTTTTTATTCCAAAACTTTCTGTACTCAGCAGACATGACAAATTTCAATTCCAGCTTCCTTTGACTTCCCTCCAGCAGCCACTTGCAGCTTTTCTACACAAACTGTAATAATGTCCCATTTCAACATTTTCATTGTTGAAAAGCAGAAAAGCAAAAGTAGCATAACAATTTGTCACGATATTTTTACTGATGCTGTTACTACATGGCAAAGCCAGGAGTAGGAACAGCGACGTTCCAGCTGATGAGAGAACAGGGAAAAACACTGCTAATATATAGAATTTTTTTGGTTTTGTTTATATTTTCTAAGCACTTCAAAATTAGAAGCTGCAACAGCAGGGATGACAGTGCTTCTATGCTTGAATATCTCTGGTGGTTCGATTTTGGTGGCAAGAAGCAGGTTCCTTATGTATCTAATAAAAAAGTGAATGAGGGTTTGAGGGTTTGTTGTGGTTTTTTTAACATGGTAAAAGCAGGCAGAAAAAACCCAATGTAAACATGTGAATTTCTAGCTCGCTGGTATTTATGTATGAATTATGGACTGCAGATAAAGATTCTGGATTTAAATCACTCAAATCATCTCCTTTTCAAGACCATTAAAAAGTTAAACAAACCTGACAGTTGGTGCTGAATGGAGGTAGCATTGTGTTTGAGAAATTCTTCATTAAAACTTTCCAAGTTTTTATTAACAAAGATTTTCTGCATTTCTTGAGTTAGGACCTTGCTCACAATCTCTGGGAGGTTACTATGGTCAGATACTAGAAGAGAGAAGGTAAAAGGAAGAGAAGCAAAAAAGCCATTTCAACAACTGTAAAGAACAGTATGAAACCATAAAACATCACTGCTAAAATTCCCATTTTTAAAATTTGGGCAAAGAAAGAAACACAAATTTCAGTTCAAAACAGATCACAAGCACTAGCATTTATAGATGAAACATCCATAAAGGGTGCTCCATCATGTAAACTTCCTGCTCCAAGTTCATAACACATCCTTTGCTTCAGTCAGAATTTCCCATATCTGCCACTTGTCTTCTTAAAACTTAAGAATTTCAAGGATCTCTGGAACACCTACTCTGTGAAATCCAGCCAAAGTGAGTTATTGGGTCCACCTGGTGGATTAACAGAGGAAGGAGTATAACATAATACATGCACAGTACCCTGCAAAGCACAACCTGTTTTCTTAGATATTACCATGGAAAACAAACCATTTATTTTTACTTTTCTTCATATCGGTTTGTGTTTCAAGAGATTTATACATTACAAAAGTATGTAGTTATGCCCACATCCAATGTAACTTCCTGTATCTTTTTCCATACATACGTACTTCCTAGACACATACCAGCTTTAGAGAATTTAATCAAGCACTCGTGTAGCCAGGGGTTATTACTGTTGATTGCAAAAGCTCTTTTGACAGACTGTAACATTAACAGAAACTTTCCTGCAAGGAGGAGAAAAAAAACAAAACACACCAAGATTAAGAATACAGAACTTCTTCTCTTTATATTACATTTACAAAAAGAAAACAGCAGTTAATACAAACATTAGAAACTTCAGAAACATCAATGCCTACACAGAATTAGAAAGGAGATTTAATTTTTCCCATCCTAATTGCTGAATAACAGAAACGCTGCTCAAAGTCTGGCAACACTGCATAGATGTTACTGTCTGTTTGGCTTTGTTTTCCCCCAGATAATTAACGATCGCACTGCAAATACCTTTCTGCAGCATTTATTAGGATACACTACAACTTACTTTGCCATTAGGTTTTTTGTTTTAAGGGGGGGGCTAAACAAAAATGCCATTTCCCCTATTATTACTGGATACGATGCAAACCCCATCTTCAGTCCAGTAAGAGGCCACGAAGATGATCAGAGGGCTGGAGCACCTCTCCTATAAAGACAGGCTGAGAGAGTTGGGGTTGTTCAGCCTGGAAAGGAAAAGGCTCTGGGGACACCTTATAGCAGCCTTCCAGTACCTGAAGGGGCTACAGGAGAGATGGGGAGGGACTCTTCATCAGGGAATGCAGTGACAGGATGAGGGGTAATGGTTTTAAACTGAAAGAGGGGAGATTTAGATTAGACATTAGGAAGAAATTCTTTACTGTGAGGGTGGTGAGACACTGGAACAGGTTGCCCAGAGAAGCTGTGGCTGCCCCATCCCTGGAGGTGTCCAAGGCCAGGCTGGATGGGGCTTTGAGCAACCTGCTCTAGTGGGAGGTGTCCCTGCCCATGGCAGGGGAGTTGGAACTAGATGATCTTTAAGGTCCCTTCCAACTCTAACCATTCTATGATTTTATGAAATATCTGCTCCAGACCATTTTAGGCCACACACAGATAACACAGGCTGCAGTGAAGGGTTAAAATTTTGAAGAGCAAAATAAAACCATGCAGTACTTTACCTTTTCTAAAGTATATTTCAAATGCTAATAAATGCGTTTCTATGTCATCTCCAACAAGATTCTTAAGTGGTATAAGGAACTTAATGGCTTCTTCTAATGGATTTTCTACCTGTTTTAATAGAAACACAGTGAAATTTAAATTTTAAAATAAATGTCAAAAAAACCCATCAAAGATATTTTCTGTTATTCAGAGCATTTAAATAATCAGAGGCCAAAAGGTGAACTGTAGATAGCTTTCTGAATTGAAAGTGTTTACTCATGATTTCATGTTGACAAAGTCAACATCCTTGCTAACTCTGGCACTGCTTATGAAGCGTACTCAAGTGTTGTAATTTAGCATTTAGGAAACAATTAAATACGACCACCTTAGACAGCCAACAGACTTCTGAAGTTACTGTGACAAAGGAGACAGTTCTTTGTGCTTAGAGAAATACCGGCTCACGTCTTTGGATTTTGTGATCTGCAGTCACATTTCTGTTAGTTTTTCCTCTCTTCACTATACAGAAACCAGAGTTTCTTCAAGTAAGAACCACTTTTTGTTCAGTATCTATTTTAATGAAGGATGGCCTACTGTTCAGAAAAACCCAAAATTTAAAGAAAGTAACAATATCAATACAGAACTTTGATTTATTAGAAGAAAAATATTACTTTTCTTTAGTGTAAATAGACTGAAAAAAGGTATCTTTTTCTATTATCAAAAATAATTTTATAAGAAATGCCTGGATTCTTTTAGGAGAATCTGAGGATAATTCCATATTATAAGGTTTCTATGATAATCACATGAATTTAACATGAAAGACCATGCTAACCCTTTCCAGTTTTTCAGGAACTAGCTCTTCCCTGGGTCCACTAGTTTCCTCCTCTTCTTCATCTCTCTTTTTCTTTTGATTCTTTTGTTGTCGCTCTCTTTCTGCATGTTTTCTTTCCTCTTCAAGTTTTGCTTTCTTCTGTGCTCTTCTTTGCTTGCTAAGCATTTTCTTCAATTCTTTGGCTGAGAGATTTTCTACAGGTTAAAGTAAGAAACATAACTCACATTAACAGAGTATTTAATAAAAAAATCTTGTTTCTCTCAAACACTCATATCCCACTAAGCTCCTCCCTATATCAAAAAGGCATACTTTTACAGGAATTTCCATAAATATCAGCATTTGCCAGACTATCGTTACTGTATAGTCCAACATAATTACTGGATTACTCTTTACAGCATAACACAACACTTGATCTTGCATATTGTCTCTTATATAATTGTTATAGAAACCTCAACTATTTGAAAAATTAACTACAGAAAGTTGTCGCATCTATGACAGGTTTTACCTCAGAAATGGTTTTCAAGGGTAATACCAATCTCCCACAGTGACTGTAGCTCAGCTTCCTTCTCCCATTAACTAGAAACATCCAGGCAACCCATGCTCCATCTTAAACCAAGCTTGTTATCTTTCATTAAAAGTGTCTGAACAATATACAGCCATGATAATCACATTGATTTTCTGCAAATGCCACGGGGTAGTTAAATGGATGCAAACAAAACCTGATTTTGTTTGGGGCGAGGAGAGGTCAGATATTCTGGTTTGTATTAGCAGGACCATTATATGAATATTCAGGCTGTTTGCTGAGTCCAGATTTTTAGGCTGGACAAGCATTTACATAAACCAAAACAGTTTAAGAGTGGCATGAAAAGTGGACCACACAAAACATGGTTTCCTACTGGTGAAAGAGAGGAGCCTTTAGCTTTTCCATTCACCCTTTTTTTCCTTCCCTGCCATCCCACTGACCTGACCAGCTTTGCCTGAATAGTACTGTAGTTTCCAGTCTGTTTACTGTTGTGTTTTGATGAGAACAGCATTTGTGCTAATAATACGGCAAGGAACAGAAAAATAGGCTACTAAGGGACTAAACCATCTTTTTTGCTGGGGGCAGCCACCTCTCTGAGAAAGGGAAGCAAGGAGAAGCAAGCATTCTTTTCACCCCATTCATGCAGTGCTGTCCTCCCCTGTGGATGAACCTGCTGAACCCAGTGCACAGCAGGCACTAACGTGACTTCTTAAGACTCTTCCCCACCTTAGTTTCTGACATATTGCTATCAAGATCCTCTGTCGCACACCCATTTTCCAATATATACAGAAACAAATTAAAATTAGAGACAAAAAAAGACGCAAGTTGAACTGTGCTGTGAAATTTGCCTCTTATATACATACTTCATTATATATAGGCAGATATGGAAAAAAATTATTATCCACCTTTGAGTGAAAGGTAAGATTGTATTGTCAATAAGTGGCATTTTTGGCTTAGTTGAACTTTCTCCCCCCATGTCAAATATTTTTCCCTTTGCAAAGAGCTAGACATTAATTTCACCCCTTCAGTCAACAGCCACTGTTGTGCTGACAGTAGCTACGATTCCACAAAGGGAGAAGCAACTATTTATCCTAAAAGGATAAACCTCATAACTCATTTGTCATTGAATCCTCAGTTTTCCAAACCACACCCCACTGGTTTCCTAAGAAAGTCTGGTTTTCATTTAACACTAGCTTAAAATTGGTTCCTAAATGTATTAATTTTGCTAATACACACTTATCCATGTATTCTTTGGTCCTAAAATCATGTGAAAAAATTATAAGATGTAATACAGTGTTAACTAGTATCACTATGTAATAAATTAAATACACTAGATCAAAATTAAATTCTTACAATTCAGACTACTTTCCCACAAAATCTACCCAGTGTTTCATAATTCATCTGTTATTGACAGTTATAATTTGTTTAAATGGATAAATGGCTGAATTTGATTTTTCTTCTGAACATTCTGACATGCCACTCCTCCCCAAGTACTTCAGCTTGTTCATTCACCTACTAATTTTACAATAACTTAGCTTAATAAGCTTTTATATGCGTCATACACGTATGAGCCTCTGTTCTGGTCTAGATACCTGAATTCACTTCTTGTTCTTTGCTTTCATTGGTAAGAGGATTATCATGGAGCTTCAAGTAGATTTCAATTGCTGACCGAGCAGCCTTGAAGTAGAAGGCATGTTTCCTGAGCACATCTTCTAATCTCAGAAGGTCTACGTAGGCACGGAGAGTCATCTTTCTCATACAGTATGTGTGGAAGTCAAATTGATCATCTGTTATCTCAAAAAAATGCTTCAAGGAAAAAAGAACACATGTACATCCCTGGATTAATCTATTTTTAGTTAGATGGAAGTGAATAAAGTTGCAACTGATATTTACAGACCATATTTAACAGGCATAGAAATATCGTAATACTGACTGCCCAAGGGAAACTCTCCGCAGGTAAAAAAAACCCACTCAGAAAAGTCTTATTTTGTTAAAAAACCCCAAACTATAATGTGATTGGTCGAAGACTTAGGCACTCCTTAAAAGCCAACTGAAACATGATTGTTCCGATTTAAAAAAAGACCTCAACAGTTGGCAAAAGACAGCATAAAGTTAACATACAAATCGTTGTGTAATTAGGAGACATGGTATTTTATATTGAATCCTTCAAATAATCGTTTGCACACAATAGCTAGGTGGTTTTTATTACATCTTATTTATTACAATAAATCATCAAGCATTAACCTGTTTTTAAAATTCATTATACTAGAAGCTTTATATGTGAAGAAAATCATGCTGATTAAATCAGCAAAAATTTCCATTACTGTGTGATAAATATTGGGAGAGAACTTGATGGTGGTTGCACCTACTTACCCTTTCTACTTCGTGGCATTTTTTCAAGGCATCACCATACTTCCCCAGCCTTTGATAAGCTGCAGCACATTCAGTCTGAAACCACATACACTGCATCTCGTTTAGGTTTTCCATGGCAGAAGTTCCTTCCTGAAATAAGTGTCGTTATCACTTTTTGCTATTATAATTTAACAGTTCCTTCTTTCAACTATGACTAGCTTCAGGCCATTAGTAAGAAACAATCAATCCTTCAACTACTTGGAATACAACAGAAAGTAGACATAGCCACCCAACACCTGAGAATAATACTTGTGATACCCTGTGCTCCCAAGATAGAAAGGGATAGATTTAAATGATTTTTAAAAAAAGTTATTTGAACAAGACTAGAATCTCATCAGATTTTTGAGATTAACCCGTGCTTGTACACATGCTGTACACAGTCTTAGTTTTACAATTTGAGAGCACAAAACAACATTATTTTTAAAAATCTTTAAGATCAGGAAATAATTTTTGTTTGTTTTTTCCCCCTTGTCAGGGAAATGGCATCTACCAGTCTATAAATCCACTAATACACTCACTGCTTTATCATGTAGTATGAATAATAAGTTTCTTAGAACTTGTTAGTCTAAGTAAATGAAGTTAGATTTATACTTCATACTTTTATAAGAAAAACTCCAAGGATTTATTCTTTATAGTTTCAATACTCTAAACCAAAATGGAAGCATGTTCTACGTATTGTGAATATTAGCCACCAAATTTTCAGAACAGTCTTTATACTAGAAAGAAACCCCAGTTCAACTCACAGCATTTAATTATTTAGGATCAGATTTATCCTATCTTACCACAGAATCTAGAGTTCCTTATTTCTTCCTCTAACACTTCTGACAAGTATACACAATGATTTTTAGTGATCAGATATTTAGACGTTCCTAGAAATATCCAGAAAGCTCAGATTCACTTTCAAATCTTTTCACACCTAAAATTAATAAGAATTAAGGAGCCTAATTCATTTATGCGCTTCAGGAAATCCCTCCAAGTAGCTGTCTTCATATTTAGTTATATAAGTAATATGGAAATCTGGTCTTTATGAATCTAAATTTTGTTCAGTGTCAAAAAGTAGAGAATTTAAAGTGCTTACTCCATTGTTCAGTGTCAAAAAGTAGAGAATTTAAAGGACTTTTAAGGACTGGATTTGCTTTAACAAAATTATTGTCTGTAGTACCAGCTTAAAGGAATGAAATGTTTAAGTCCAAATTCATTTATGTTAATGCTAAATCATAATGAACACAGTGCACATTCCTGGGCAGTTAGCTCAGATCGTATTACTGGGATTATTCACCAGATGCACTTGCAGAGATGTATTTAGAAGTATGGCAATAAAAAGCACTTCTGGACAACTACTTGTGAACGACTATTTTTTCCAGTATTTACTTGGGCCTATGCAGCTGGAGTACTGTGTCCAGCCCTGCGGCCCCCAGCACAAGAGGGACATGGGGCTGCTAGAGCGAGTCCAGAGGAGGGCCAAAAAAAATCAGAGGGCTGAAGCACCTGTCCTATCAGAAAACCCAGAGACTTGGGGTTGTTCAGCCTGGAAAAGAGAAGGCTCCAGGGAGACCTCATTGTGACCTTTCAATACATAAAGGGGGCTTGTAAGAAAGAGAGACTTTTCACCAGGGCCTGTAGTGACAGTGACAGTTTTAAACTGAAAGAGGGTAAATTTAGATGTGATGTATGGAAGAAATTCTTTACTGTGAGGGTGGTGAGACACTGGAACAGGTTGCCCAGAGAAGCTGTGGATGCCCCATCCCTGGAAGTGTTCAAGGCCAGGCTGGATGGGGCTTTGAGCAACCTGGTCTGGTGGGAGGTGTCTCTGGCCATGGCAGGGGATGTTGAACTATGTGATCTTTAAAAGGTCTCTTCCAACCCGAATGATCCCATGATTCTACACAGTTATTTACTATTAAATGTAAGAACTTATTAGTGTCCATTTCTAAGATAAAAAGGTGGGGTTTTTTTTTATTTTGGTCAAAAGTTAGATGAGTGAAAAACATACTGCCAGAGGCAAAGAAAACCTGTCTTCATCAAAGCCACATACTTACCCTCGTGAATTTAGAGCACATCTCCTCTGCATCCTTTACCATATTTGCTCGCAGCATGTATTTAGCACATTTAGAATTGATAAATCTGTCTGCAGTGTCCAAAGATTGTGCTTCATCCATCCATTTGGCAGCTTCCTTGAGGTTACCTACATGCTGTTAGGGAGAAATTAAATAGTTAACTCTCAGTAGAAGCCTGCTATTTACCAGCTCCTGAAATCTACAGTCACTGGTATTTCTTCCTCAGAAATAACAAAAGGCATTATTTATTGTTCGCACACTCCTGCCCCCAGATTTTTTCAGAATGATAATTTGCTGTAAGTTGCTTTGCAAAACCTAAACAAAAGGGTTTTCATTTTCTTCCTGACAGAACAGTGCCCAAAAAGAAACCCGCGTGAAAACCCGCGTCCATAACCACTGCAAACTGAAATACTATCCACGCATTCACAGCAGTTAGATGGGGTGTTTATTTATAAACCAGGTACTCTCCACGTGTCCAAATTCACTTCTTACCTTGTAAATTTTTGCTTTTAAATAGAACAGTTCTATTAACGTTGGAGTGCTTGCAATTGCAGCATTAATGTAATCCAAGGCCAGAGAACACTGGCCGAGTCTGTCAAAGTGCTGTGCCAGGAAATACCGAACCCAAAGCAGTGTCGTCGGGGGCTCTTTCTCTCCATTTTCTGCAACAAAATGGAAAAAAATTACAGTAACCATTTGGGCTGAAGACTGCATTTGAAAAACAAACCCAAGAACCAAAGCTTGGCAAATTCAGCAAATATTTGCTATAATGCATACACTTACTATAAGGTATTAAAATCATTTTGTTGCAAAAAGTATCAGCATTTCAACAGTTCTTGATAACTGCCATAAACACTATTAGTAATTAAACACTATTAGTAATTACACTGTAATTAATAGAAGACCATAGAAACTTACCACATGTACTAAAAAGGTCACAAGTTTTCAAAGAGGCTTCATAACCAGTAACAAGTTCTTGAATCGTAGAAACCTGCATATAAAGAGATATCAACTTAAAGTATGCTTTACTATCATGTTTACATAAATTAACACACTGAAAAAAAAAGTACTTGGGCAAAATTAGAGAAAGTATCCAACACATTTACTTAATTTGGACAAAAAAATATTGGATGTATCCTCATATAGCTTACTTCACCTTTCACAAGCTACCTTTGATTGCCCATTTCAATTGGTGATACAGCAGGGAAACAGGTGTAATCTTTGGCAGCTTAGGGCAGAAAGTAATCAAGTACATTTGATTAGTATGTTTTAAGTTCTACTTAAGAACTTTTATTTATGGTATTAGTTTTTAAGCTTCCAAACTGAGCCAACTGAAGAAAGGTGCTTTGGAAAAACTCTGCATGAACTTCCCATAACCATGAAGACATAAAAGACACTTCTGTGGTTTTCTGGCAGACTGATATGTACTACTAAAGATTTTTTATTTATTTTTTAGTTTTAAAAGGTATTGTTGCCTAGAATATGGGCTGCATCTTTTTATATAAAAATCTATACACTCATTGATTAAAGGTTAATACTCAAATCAGACCTTGTCAACAATATTGTTGTTCATTCCAAGGGTTGAAGACTCAGAATTCACCCATAATTTTGAACTCACACAATAGAAGTTTGACATTTACAATACATACAAGTGTCAGTATCTGTGCATTTTGTAACAATGAACTATTCCAACACCAGGTCCACAGTTATAAGTGCCACATAGTATTTCTAAGCATTTTATGAAACATTCAACCCGGTTTGTAGCTACATTCTAAATGTGCCTACCGTATCCAACAAGTAACCAGCCTCCTAAGGGAAAAAGAATAATACTAAAGAAAGAGAGAAGTATGATCTATGTACATTTACCCAAAACACAGAAAGGACGTAAAAATTAAGATCTGACTATAAGCATTGCAGGATAATGGCTATGTTCACCAATTAGGTGAAACCTATATATAGTAAAAACCTAAAGTTTCAATGGTTGAAAGCAAGATGATCCTATATTAAAAACAGTTGGTTGCAAGAATAAAGAAATATTGTGGAGAGACAGCAAAATTTAAAAAAAACAGGATTTGACAAAGCATACATCCACTTCAAGATATACTTTAGGATAGGAGGAGAAGGGAATAAATCTTGTTCTAGAAGATCAAAGTATAGAATTTGAAGGATACTGCTTTATTTAACCTAATTCAACACAATAGGCAAGAAATGTCAAACATTTTGTTTCGAAGAGAGCAGAGAAGGTGACACGCCCGGGTCATACACAGCCAATGTAAGTGTCTCAAAAGTGTAATAAAACATATAAACACACATTCATTCTGGAAAGCTCTGGGCAAGTTTCCTAAGAAATGGTTTCTGAACGCAACGTCTCCAATATAATAAAGTATTACTAGACTTCAAGTAACTACAGAGTGATAAAGGAATGTGAAGAAGTCACAAGTAAATGGTCAAAGGCAAGTAAATGCATTAAGCTGTTCTCTGACCTCAGACACCTATTTACTGAAAGAAACCTCCAACAGCCTCAGAAAATCTTTGAAGATTCTGGTCTCTAAAATGGGTTTAAGTGCAGAAGTAAGCATCTGCTTCAGGTAGCAGGCTTGCAGTGTGTATGTGCAACACAGTAAGTGTTATTTCCTTGCTGCTTTTCACTGCAACTTCAAAGTATTCCCCAAAGTTATTCTCATCTGGCTGTTGGTAAACTCCAATTCCTTTAGGACCAGCCAGCTTTGCTAGACTGAGTGAACTGTGTGTAAAGGGAGAAAGACCCCTTCGTTGCCTTAATGAACATACACCATCAATACCAACTCTACATATATTTTTTTTTTCCACTAGTGCACACTTGGAATATGGCTTCACAGCTGGACAAAGACACAGGAAGGACATGGACCTGTTGGAACGGGTCCAGCAGAGGGCCAAAGATGATCAGAGGACTGGAGCAGCTCTCCTGTGAAAACAGGCTGAGAGAGTTGTTCAGCCTGGAGAAGAGAAGGCTCTGGGGAGACCTCATAGCAGCCTTCCCGTACCTAAGGGGGGCCTACAGGAGAGATGGGGAGGGACTCTTCATCAGGGAATGTAGTGACAAGATGAGGGGTAATTGTTTTAGAGTGAAAGAGGGTAGATTCAGATTAGACATTAGGAAGAAACTCTTTACTATGAGGGTGGTGAGACACTGGCACAGGTTGCCCAGAGAAGTTGTGGATGCCCCATCCCTGGAGGTGTTCAAGCCCTGGATAGGGCTTTGAGCAACCTGCTCTAGTGGGAGGTGTCCCTGCCCATGGCAGAGGGGGTGGGAAGAAGATAATCTTTAAGGTCCCTTCCAACCCAAACCATTCCCTAACTCCATGAAAGACCATGCTACCATGAAAAAGAATGGTTCTACCGTCTCCGAGCCACATTTGCCTGGTCCCTGCTTTGGGTGAGGGCTAGTGGCTGTATCCAGGATTACAAGTGGTTTACATCCTGCTTCACCCTCAGCATATAGATGCCCAATTACTAGCTCCATCATCAGAGGGAGCTGGCAGTGAGACAGTAAGAAAGTCTTTCTTCCCAACTGGAGGGTCTTCAATCAGCTTACAGCAACAGTGAAATCAAATCCTCTGATCCTGAGGTGATGGAGAACAGCAAACTGTATCATGTTATAAAAGATGCTGAGCTCTTCCAAGTTCATAACTCCATGTTCCAAGAAACTACACTGGAATTGTCATTCTGAAAACTACTTCGGAACAATACACCTGGAAACAAGTATTCAATGAAAGCAATAGCTACAAAAATAACGCAAATCAGGTAGGTAGGTTAGTGCAGACACTCATGATGAAAGTGACAGTATCTTTGTTTCTCATGGCTACTCAGAATCTTCTTCCTCCTTTTTTTATGCTTATGTGTCAGTCTCTTGCTAGTCATTTAAGGAAAATAATTCCAGGTTCATGTGCTGCTTCAGGGAAGAAATGATCTGGAAATATGAATCCCAATTTCTGTGGGCATATTAAGTACAAATGTAGTAGTTAAATCTGTCTCTTGGATTAACTACCATATATTGTCTTCTGGACTCACCACTGCCATCCTAAAGGCAATAATATTTTACTATTTCTAAACCCTACAGCACGCTTCATAAAGATCATTTTACAATTTCTAAAAATGAAGCTGAGGTGTCTGGAAATACCACACTACTGACCATGAGTTAATTTAGAACATTATTATTGTAGGAAAAAAATTATTCCCTTGCCGTGGATTGGAAAAAGCTTAAGGTATTACAAAAGCACAACTGAAGTCATCAGCAAATCTCAGGTTTTGTTATGACAAGAACGGAGCCAATTTCAGAACTGGGCCACCAGTTTCAGAAGCCTCTTAAGTAATCAAAATTCAAACCTCAAACCTCTTCATAGGTCACTACCTACAACTTTAATTTCATTATGGAAGAACAATGAGCTGAGAAGCACGAATGCAAGCAGGGGGAGAACGGAGCTTTAGCCTTCCCCATTAGCACAGAGAAGTGAAGCGCTTGCTTTCTGTCCTGTACCTTATGTAAAGATTAAAATTGCACCTGCTCACAAACCGGTACAGTTCTTTGTCAAGAGTAATAATCTTGAAAGTGAAAAGAGCATCTTCCACACTCTGCACTACTTGAAACAAAGCCCCCACAAAGGCCAGAGCGGTCTTTTTTTTTTTTTTTTCCATTGGAAATGACAGTTTCTTAAGTAAACTTTGAGTAAATGCCTTAAAATGAGAATGTGAGAAACACAAACTGAGACTGAAATCAGTATCATGCATACACATCTTCATTTCTTTTTAAACTGTAAGCAACAGAAACACAATTCACTTGAACCTCAATTCTGAATTGCTTTTTCCTGTGAGCATTAGTTTATTTTATTTATTTGATTACACTGAGAAATATTTTGTGTCCTCTTTTGTAATAGACAGCCTAAGCAAAAAGTTACGGTTTTCCAGGTAAATGGCCGCTGGCTAGAATTCTTTTGTCACTTGTAACCATTACGATGGCACCTATGGGCCGGACATTAAATGAAAATCTGTGCTGCACGTTAAGCCATACACCAAGCGACTCCCTCCTGCCACTGAATTTTTTCTTTAGACAAAGAGCAAAGGAGAATTGTCAAAGATATGAACAAAAATATGGGGATTCAAAATGATGTGTCAGGGCTACAGTAGCCTAAATCCTAGTTTGATTTTTTTTTTTTCTATACTCTATGTAGGAGGTAAGTTGAATGGAATCACAAAGGAAGAGAAGTAAAGAGAAAGGCAATAAAGAAAGATTTTTAAGAAACACACACAGCAAAGGTGAGGTGAAATATGTAATAAAAGATGAAATCAGCAGCCCACTAGCACAAAGCAGGGATGCAATTTTTTCAAATAAAAAGCTCAAACTCTCTGGTTCGTTACTATGGAATTTAAATTATTTGATTGTATAACCTATTATTACAGCAGCTGGGCAAAATATTTTGTAATAGACTTCTGTTTCAATGACGACCTTCAAAACATTATTACTGTTACTGCCTTCTTCAGTGAAACAACTGCAAGGAAAGGAACTGAATTATCAGTACCAATCAAACAGAAATATCGTAACGTACTAAAGCAGTCAAACTTAAGCTGTGTCAATAGCCTTTTGTTTTTAAAAAAGGATTCAGCTTGCTAATTTATCAGTCACAATCACTACATTTAAGCATTTTTTTCAGTTGCTGCCATTATAGATTAGTAAGAAATTACCAGCACTTCCAGCACATGAATAGATTTAAAGCTACTGCAGGCAGTTTCAGAAGCAACCCATAGGTTTAACATTTGGCAGGGGTTTGAGTCCCTGCCTTTTCAATTCCTGAGAACGTGTTTAGTATTATCTGCACTGTTCTCAAAGGCAAACAACCAAAGGGGATGGTTTGACTACTGCTACTGAGCTGTAAATTTCAAGGGGTGTCTATAAAACTGCCCAAACAAGAAAATATACTACTGGCCTATAGATAGAGATGCAATGGTCATCTTAAGGAAGTTTATAGTTATGCATTAGTGCAGAAAAATCTTCAAGCTTTTATAAAAAGATTTATCCATTACAAAGTTCATACATATTTACATTACTGAGACACAGGCAAAGGGTACATTACCTTACCCTGAACACCATCAACAATGAAAATGATACAAAACAGTGAGGAAGAATAAAGAGAGAGTAGAGAGGAACAAGAGCACACATCACTTGGCACAAATATGCTCTAAAATGGCCCATCATCATGATGCATCAAATGGATCACTTCTGGGAATTACCACACAGTAGCAGACTGACACTTCAGAAAACAACTTTGATTGTTTCCCTTATGAAATGTCTAATAATCATACATACCAGAAGCTAAGTATTTGCATGTTGTGTGTTTTTGGGTTTTTGTTTGGGTTTTTTTTGTTGTTGTTTCTAAAGAGAACTGAAAATTTTAAAGACTAGCTGTTCACAGTTCTGTATTGCATCCAGAATAATTTAAATTATTCAGTTACTTTAATGAGAGTGACTTTTTCTCCTCCTTCAAACAGCTGCACAGTTCACTGCAACCCATTCCGAAACAGTCACTGGTGTCTTTAAGAGGATGTTGCTGTCTCAGAAAATAGTCCAACCTCATCTCAGTGTCAAATCTACAAGCTTTCAAATTGTACCTCGTCCTTCAAACAGAATTCAATGGATGCAACAAGTTTGAGACCTGCCCATGATGGAGCTGGAGACTCTTCCATGTGGGAACACTGTAGCTAATTCCTTTCATAACCTTCCACAAAGGGCTAGAGGAGAAAAATGAGCCAACAGCTCTTCAGCTTCCAGTAGGTGAGGGTTCTCTTAAGAAACTTTGGGTATTTACTTTTCAGTAATTACAGGAGATAGGTATTAAAAAAAAATAAATAGAACTATCACAGATGAATCTGAGTAGGTGAGATTCTTGTCTCAGAAAGCTCTTAAATTAAACTGTAAGAGAAAGCTGACATGGAAGGATCATTCTATATTCAAAAGCCATCTAGTATGAGTGCTTAGACTGAAAAAGCCAAAGAGTACAAGTACAAAGAACAATTGAATTTTGACCGTATTTCCTACCACCAGTACTGTAAGTAGTAGTACTTAAATAAAGCTTTCTTGTTCCCTGAGTAAGAATAGTATTTTTTACGCAGAAGAATGGGGTGTAGTTGAGCTTGTGACGCCACTTTTGCAGAACAGCGTGAGAGGCATCCACTAGAAAATTGCTAAGAATCCTTATGTCTGTGTGAGAAATTTAAAAATAGTTATACTTTTTCAATATATTTAGAAAACAATTTGTTTTCTAGAGTACCCAAAGGAAATAGCCGTTCTGGTACTTCAAAACAGTCATCATCCAGACAAGATGGGATTCCTAAAGACTGAATGACAAACTAGGCCGTTCAACAGCAACCCTGGCAAAGTGTTTTCCCTGGGCCAGAAGAAAGCCGTGTTGACATTAACAGCCAAAGTTCTTGTGGCCAAATTATTAGGAGTATCTTTCACAAGACAGAAAGAAGTACCTAGAACATACCCTGAAGCAATACCCTAATGCCTCATGGGAAATAAGGAAGCAACAATAAAAAAAAAGCCATAAGAGCACTCTGTCAAGACTTGAAGCCTTTGCTACAACGAGATGTTACCTAAGGGGGAGGTAAGAAGGGGCTCACAGTGAGCAGAAGTGGTATCGGTAGGCCCTGAAGAATATTTATTAATGTCGTACCAAATAAATTAAGACATTAAATAAAAACCAGAAAGCACCTGCTGGCTCAGAGTTCTGGAGAAAGCCTTTGATGACAACATTTTGAACAGGGCTCGCGGCTGGTCTGTGGCACACAATATCACTACTAAACCACCCCTGTCTGGGGTGGTTTCTACTATCAATCCGTTTCTGAGACAATGGCAATCATTCACACACACACACCACACACACACAAAACCAGCAAACACAGAGCTGAAAGCTGGGAAGCTGAACCCACAAAAAAGGAATCCTATAAAGAGTTTGTTCCTTGCATTCCTTTAGATGCTCTGCTCTCCACACCATTCTGAACAGAACCTTCCCCAGAAACAGCTTAGCACTAAAATGCTCTGATACAATGATGGCACAAATAAGAACATCTTCTAAAGTAGCATTTTTTAAAAAAAATTCTGTCTCAAAATTCCCTTTGCTCACAGAGGCACCTTCACAGCCTCCCTGAAAAGGGTTACTTGGCTACTGGTGATGGAAGAGACAGGCATACACCTCGACAAGGAACTGTACCACCTTCTCTAGGACACTGGAAACACTGCACAGGAGCATCCTGGGTTCACAGCCAGTTACGCTCTGCCCACATGGTGAATTTGCAACCTGGAGTCCCCATCTCTACAGATGAAGACACTTAGATGTGAACTCTGAGGCCTGAAAAATACGAAGAGCGGTGGCAGAGGCACACTTCTGATGATCTATTCTATCTAGCACAGCCCCATCACATGATGAACAGTATTTCAAAGCAGGGCACTCTGACCGTACCTTTCTGGGTGGAAATACTGGAAAAAGGAAGGAAGTTTCAAACAAAGAAGCTTCCAATAGATTCAAAACAAAAAAAAGCTCATGGATTCAACTAACCATATCAGAGAAAAAAGCAAGGGAAGGGAGGGGGGGCAGATGGGGCACAACAGGCAGCTACACATTAGACAAAAAGTTTTACTACAGCCTAACAAAGATGAGAAGCAGCAAAAAAGCATCTTCATCTATAGCCAAGAAATGATTGGCATAAATTGAGATGTGCTTTTTATGGAGGCAGCAAAGAAGAGAGCATGCCAAACACAGGAGCCAGCTGGCACACCTGCACTGCACAAAAGGTCTGAGTTCAGGCTTTTCTAGTGTATCCACACAGGAAGGTGTATATGGGCAGCCACCTAAAGAACTTGTTTCCTACTGCTTACTATGAACTGAACTAAAAGGATATCCAAAGATCATAACATTTATGAACTTACACAGTTCACAGAAGAACCAAAACACCTCTTCTGCAAGGCTCACGTTGGTTGATTCCATGGTTTTTTAAAGCAACGTTCCTCCATTATTTAAAAAAAGTCTCTTTCTTTAAATGAAGATATTGACACTCAGATTTATCAGTGTAAAAAGGAAAAGCTGTAGGGTATGCAAATAAGCAAATATTTCCATTTTTACTCAAAGCAGCTATACTTGCAAAATCTTCCTCGGTCTCAGTTGAAGAGTTTCTGCTCCACAACTGGTTGTATAGCTCATACAGATTTACTCCACCCAGTGAGGTATGAACCACAGAACGAGCCCATAGAGGCTATTTAAATAAATCACTCCAATTGTGAAAGGCCATTCAGCATCATACAGAAAATGTCTGTTGCTTACATTTTACTGTATGGCTAACATCTGAATGCAATAAAAAAATCACAATCCATTATAGATTGTTTTACCATTTAACACCGTACATGAAAACATGACAAACAGCTTTCTACTTAATGCAAGTCTCCTTAAATTTCTGAAATATCTTTGACATATACAGGTGCTAAGTATGTTTCTGCAAGAAGCTTCACTATTTTGTGTAACGCACAATGGAAGTGTTGCTTTGAAACGAATAGCAGTTCAGATGTAGGTGCATCTATTTTCAAATTTATTCAACTGAGCCATCAATACTCACTCCCACTTCCCTAAGAAAAGCACTGTTAAATGTATTCATATGCTCACGCATACACAGGGCAAGACAAGAATCCGTCACTGGCAGTAAAACACACATCTAAAGGGAAGTTCCACAGCCTTTTTTAATTGACCTAAATGAGAGTCAACCACCCCTCTTCCCTCCCCCAAATCAATGGGTTTTCATTCAGATCTGTTCCTTGATCTAGTTTGCCAAGCAGCCGCACAGAACCTTGCAGCCCCTTTCAGTGGAAACTTTGGTAGTTATCATAGAATAGAATCATAGAATGGTCCAGGCTGGAAGGGACTTCCAAAGGTCATCTAGTCCGACCTCCCCGCAGTCAGCAGGGACACCCCCAACTAGACCAGGTTGCCCAGGGTCTCATGGAGCCTCTCCTTGAATATCTCCAGGGAAGGGGCCTCAACCACCTCCCTGGGCAACCTGTTCCAGTGCTCCACCACCCTCACAGTGAAAAACTTTCTCCTAATCTCCAGTCTAAATCTGTTCCCCTCCAGCTTGAAGCCATTGCCCCTTGTCCTGTCACTGCAGGCCTTTGTAAACACGGTCTCCCCAGCCTTCCTGTAGGCCCCCTTCAGGTACTGGAAGGCTGCTATTAGGTCTCCCCAGAGCCTCCTCTTCTTCAGGCTGAACAACCCCAGCTCCCTCAGCCTGTCCTCGTAGCAGAGGTGCTCCACCCCCCTGATCATCCTTGTGGCCCTCCTCTGGACCCGCTCCATCAGGTCCATGTCCTTCTTATATTGAGGACTCCAGACCTGCACACAATACTCCAGTTCTACTGTCAGCTTCAAGTACCTGTAAAAACACCTCCCCAGCCAGCTTGCAACTGGCCACCTTCACCCCACTAGTAGAAATGTGTTATTATTTAGTTTTCTGTAAAGCTAACCCAATGGTATCACTGTTAGTCACTAACTTCAGCATTTCTCAGTATGCGGTGGCTAAGCAGACATAATTTTCAAGAATTTCACCAAAGAGCTACCAGCTTATAAGGACTAGGCTAGACACAAAGCATTAGCTCTATAGTACTGTATTTAAACAAAATAAAGAGAAAAAAAACTAACCCACCCAACAACTGTGGAAAGTTATACATTTTCTTTATTCCCCGATTATTTAAGAAATCAGTTAAGTGTCTTGTAAGCAGTAGAGAAAGTAGCCTTCTATTAGATGTGTTTCTCTAGAGCTGGTCTACACCCAGAGGAAGTTCACACATTTTGATTTATTGTATATTTTAATCCAAAAAAAATGGAGATACAAGAGCTTTATTAGCTTTTAGATTTTTCTTTACGCTTAGTTCCTCACAACTAAACACCTCCATTACTGACTCATAACCACTTACAAATATGAAACACATCCAGTGCAGTATCAGATACATTCAGAACTTAAAATTTGCTAAAAATCAAGTACACCCAGGGCTCCTTTTTGCCCTGGATTAGGTTTGGAGGTGTGCCTTATGATACATGTCATTGCTAGTAAACTGCATGTCTTCCTGACCAGTACAGCCACATTGTGGTAAGTTTGTGTGTAATCTGTAAGCACTTGACTACATACACCATCAAATCCTATTCTGATGTAGCATCTTGCTCAGGTGGCCAACAAAGCCAATGGCATCCTGGCTTGTAATAGAAATACCGTGACCAGCAGAAGTAGGGAGGTGATTGTCCCCCTGTACTCAGCACTGGTGAGGCCACCACCTGGAGTATTGTGTCCAGTTTTGGGCACCTCAATCCAAGGGAGATATGGAGGTGCTGGAGCGAGTGCAGAGGAGGGCAACGAAGCTGGTGAAGGACCTGGAGAACAAATCGTATGAAGAGCAATTGAAGGAGCTGGGACTGTTTAGTTTGAGGAAGAGGAGACTGAGGGGTGACCTCATCACTCTCTACAACTCCTTGAAAGGACGTTGTAGAAAGGTTGATGCTGATCTCTTCTCACAAGCAATTGCTATAGAACAAGAGGAAATGGATTCAAGCTGCAACAGGGTAGGTTTATACTGGACATTAGGAAGAAATTCTTCACAGAAAGAGTGGTCAGACACTGGAATAGGCTGCCCAAGGAGGTGGTTGAGTCACCATCCTTGGATGAGTTTAAGCGTCATTTAGATGTGGTGTTGGGGGATATGGTGTAGGGAAGAACTTTTGTAGAGTAGGGTAGATGGTTGGACTCTATGATCCCAAGGGTCTTTTCCAACCTAGATGATTCTATGATTCAAGATAATGTCAACTTGCTATGTAAGTGAAGATTAATGTTGCGGCCCATTGCTGCTAGCACTGCTAACAGCTGCTCCTGAAATACAAGTGATACTTTTTTCTCTTGTCAATTCTGCCAATGAACACACAGGTTATTTTCTAGAAGAAAAAAAAAACTCACTTCTTCCATTTATCTAAAAGAATTTAGTTTTTATTTGTCATTCAAAAAGTAACTTGTAACATGCTATTTTGTACACTTGCTCTGCTGAAACAGCTTAATTTCTTTTGTAGGGCATGCTATGTACAAGTATAATGAACTGGAAAGATTACAGTACAAGTAGCATTTGATAAACATAGCTATTAGTTTGTAATTGTGACTGAATCACACAATGTTTCTAGTCATGTATGTGACTGCATTAACCAGGTTTTGGCTCTAGCATCTGCACTGGAAACATATTTTGTCCCATATATATCAGGCTTTGCACTTCCCAGTAACTCTCAGAGGAGAGAACCGTCAGCTAGGAGGGAGCTGCTCAGAACACCAGCTTTGCAGAGAGCAGACTACTCAAACAGAATGGCAAACAAGTCACAACAAGAACATTCTTCATTGAAGAATTTACTGCTGCTTTGGAAAGACCTAGCACGTGTATGTTTACACACTGAAAGCACAACTGCGCAATCTCCTTTGGAACTGTGCAACCGTATTAGAAGCACAAGATAAAGTCTCATGTTAAACAAAAAACTTAAGCAGGATGACTGTAAATACAAGAGACAGCCATAAAGTTTAAGTGCGTCGAATGCAACAAGTTGAATATTAAAACAACTCCTTAAAAGTTATTTTAAAAGCAGTAATTCTTGAATATCTTTATAAACAAACTGTTAGGCATCTATTTGGGATGGAAAAAAACGTAAGGTTCAGCCAGACTTGGAAATGAGATCCTAACTTTGAGGCTGCTGGGAACTGTCAGAATTGCTCAAACCTTTTCCATAAAACATAGCATCTTCCCATTCTGAAATAAAATTATGACTAAAGTAATTAAATAATTTTTCAAATTCAATTACACATCTAGCTACATTATCTATATAACAACATTTAACTTCCCTCAAAAACTGAAGACCTCAATGTAAACATATATTTGCTGCATCTATAGCCAATACACTGCCTATAGTAAAGCTACAGAACACTTCAAAGTATGAACTTCAGTGTTCACTTGTATCATAAATATTATCTAATTTGACTATGATGTTCATAACAGATTTCTACATAGGATATTTTATTTTGGAAGTGAAAGCTAACAGAGATTAGCAGTTTACAAATCTGTCAGTGAGAAGTTAACACAATGTAGACACCTTTTATACAGCAACCCAGTGTTCAGCAGGACAGCAACACCACCGTCAGAACAGACTGTCCCAAGAAAACTTTCACATAAATAAAATAAAAACCTAGGGAGTGCACAAAAGACTATGAAAGGCTTGATTTTTAAATTTCTTCTCCGATTTTTATGCTTCCAAACGCTGATCTTTCACTGCATTTTCAAAATAAGCTATAGACATTTAGCATGCCAGCCTACTACTGAAGCCAGCATATAATTTAGAGAAGCCTACTCATTTATCTGCTATTTTCTATCACACAAAGACAGACCTCTAGAAAAAGCACATTGCTTAAATGTATGAGACATCTTTTAGCTAGGTATTAGCCCCAAAGGATAAACAGACTATAAATAAGATATAATTTTTCCCCACACATACTGTTACAGATATGACAGAGCCTTATGAAACAGGCTTTTACAATTTGATATTGATAAATTGGGAAGTTGTGCTAGGAGAGCACTTCATACAGAAGACTGAGAATTTTTTTTTTTTTTTTAATTCACTCTACCCCACCCCAAATTAATCTACACTTAATAGTGAACTGCAAATATCTGATAAGTTAAAACAACTCACACCTTCCTTGATATGGGTGTAGTGCAGAAGAAAAACAATACTAAAATTCAGAGATGACTGGCTAGATTAGACTTACTGTTCTAACAGCAGTCTAACACTGAAGACAATAGGTCACAAGGTACAAGTCAAGCTCTGAAGTGACAGAAATACAGATACCAAACAACACAGTGCAAAGTATTTTGCTACACATTTTTTCCTGAAAAGCCTTTGCGTCGTTTAACATATACCAGAGAGTGAAATGGGAAATAAATGGGATAACATTCTGTGAAAGTATTGACACCCATGAAACAGATTTTTGCTTTCAGTTCCCTATTGCCTCAAAACATCCAGAACTGGATTTCCTAACATGCTGAGCATTCCACATCACCCGAGGTCAGTGAATGCTTCTGAAGACCAACATCCCCGAAACTATAACTCCTGAGCTATACGCTCAATGCCTGCAGAATTTGACCTTGACATCTTACTGCTTGTTTTAAATGTGTGAAATATGGATAATACTTCCTCTCTTTATTGCACTGTGTCAAGACTTATAACTTGTGAGATGTGATATAAGCCACAATGTATGAGAAAACTGCCAAACAAAAAGTTTGCATTATTTACAATATGTAAACACATTCAGAAAAATAGTATTCTCCATTTTAGAGCACCTGATCGTTAGGAGTAAAAATAAGACTGGAAAGTCAGTCATAAAACTGTTGACAAAATGGAGTAAGTTAATAACGGCAGAACAAGTTTGTAGTAAAAATATTAAGACACTTAAGGATACAAATTCGGAGCAAACCAACACACTAAGTAAGATGTCACTGTGGTCATCACACAACTTATTTCATGAGCAATTGTTTTTTTGAAAGCTTCTGGACGAGTTGAGGGACTGCACAAGAGAAAACAATTTCATATGAGCAGAGCATCAGTAGGAGCACCTATGAGCAGAGATGTCAAGAGCATTTCTTCTGAGTCTTCAGTTATTCCCAATGTAGATCACTCAGACTGAAAAAGCTCTCCTGAGAAAGTTGTTTTTAAGTCAGCTGCTAACATCGGTAAGCTCTTGGCTTGTATGTTACCTCAGTGACCCAAAGCATCAGCCACCAACATGTTTTATGCTACCCCTTTTTAGAGTGGGAACATCCTATCCTGGCAGTACCTACAATGAAGTTCCTCATCCTTCTCCTTCCTCCACTTACCAGATTCCCCCTCCCAGAATTTCAAATCAGAGACACTACTTCCTGAAACTTAAATGAACAAAAGGGTGTCCTTGGTTGATCTTACAGCATTATTTCTTCTTAAAAGTGACTCCTAGTGGAATGTTTTTCACTTCCTTATGTAATCCACCAATAGGTCACAGAGGACATCTACCTACAATAACAGTTGCAACTTGCTTTAAATTCCTTTCCACATCAAGGAGGGAAAACACCTTTCCTGAAAAGGTTAAAGAAAGATCTTCACTGGAGACAGCCTACCTTCCTGCGTAGACAGTCTTACACCTTTTTTGGAAACTGTTGTTTCTGAAGTTTCTTCCAGCCAGACATTTTCTCTCATCCAGTATTTCCTCACAGTCTCCATGTTTTTAGTTACTCAGTAAAAGGGCACATGTGCACTAATGTCGAGCTTCAATGGAATCAAGGCACCTGCAACACAATCGACGCAAACCTTGATGTTGACTAATTGAAGATCTTCACTCTTTGGGTTTTTATCTCATGGGCATAGAGACCAGCGCGTATGGGGAACCAAAGAGTATTTCTGAATATTGCTCAAGAACAAAGAGAACTTTTTGGGGAGGCTGTGAGGGTAGCATTTCAAGATCCCTCTCTTGTGAGGAACAGTAAGAAATAAAGGTGCTGACAGTTATTTCTAATACATCTGGACAGCAGCTTACAGAAGGTGAACATCACTATATCCCATACAATTGCTTATACCTCAGGTTATTGGCTTTCAGCAGAAACATTCTGCCAAGAGCCACAGCTGCGTTCACCCTGAACAGTAACTTTACAGGAACAACTCATAGGAAAACAGTGGCACTCCTAAACATAACTTTTTGCTTCTTGAATACGCAAAAAAAGGCTACAGCTTCTTCCTGACAGAGTATGTATTGGGCCTACGGTGTGACTATTATTATATGAACATGATAAATGTAATTTAAGTAGCCAAGTATACCTGCTATTTAGAAATTAAAAGAAGCCTGATTAAAAAAATTAGTAAGCCTCTGTGCTATATAGCAGCCTTTTGAAATTAAAGATTTAGCAATACAGATACTCAAGAACGGCTACTTGACTGATAACCATTTTTTAATAATAAGACAACTACAAGAACTAAAGCACTAAGCAAAGAAAAAACTATAAAACACAGCATACAAGAGGAAAACCCTAGTAGTAAGATAATAAGTCTCCTATATCAGAAAAAAGGATTGACACCCGTATCTAAGTATTTCATGTACAAATACTATATTGTGTCGAGACATTCTCCTGGTAAATGTTGTGTCTTTACTTGTAAATAAAACATATATTGAGTCACAATTCAAAAACTTTAATTTCCACAACAGTAAAGTGGTTATTTCAGTAAAGTGGCTCCACAAGCCCAAAACTGAAATATTTCATACTATTTTAGAAGTATCAACCATAAGTAAAAAAATTGCCCGATATTCACATTTTTTAAAACCAAATTTTGTTTAGATAACATTTCAAAGTTCTAGAGGAAAGCTGGACATCCGCAAAACACAAACCCACAAGTTTCCTTATGTAGGGTGAAACAGCTTTTTTATTATAGCCTCCCCTGCTATCCTCCCATATATCTCACTTGCTTAGAATTCACTTGAATTATGAATTGACAATGCAGAAGTCTAGTATTTTATGGCAAGATCAGGAAAATCAAGGGAGTAAATCCCCCAAAGCAGCATCACAGATACGTATTTTTAACAACATTCTTAAAAGGAACTACTTTTTCCAGAAATAACTACAATTCTTCAAGATACACTATGACCATTGGCCCCACTACACACCAAGCACCTCTCTCGAAGCGTGCAAATTTTTTCTAAATCATGCGGGTGGATTTTTCAAGCCAGGCCAGCCAGTGTTTTCAGTTTTCACATGTTCAATCCAGCCATCTTTTAGGCAGAAATGGTTTGTTGAGCAGCTGCACTTTTAGCTAAATGGCACAACATACTAAGAGAGCCACAAATGAGTACAAATTTAAAGCTGCACAGGTTCAGAAACTGGTACTCAAAACACCTGCGCTCTTCTTTTAGGAAAACTGGCAACGGAAGGATGAGGGTGGAATGGACAACTGGGAACGTGAACCACTCTGTCCATCAGTCAGGGCCTGTAGATAATCCATTCTGAATTGCATCACACACACACTCAAGCATCAGTTCGCTGAGCAGCATCATCTGCTGGAGTCCTACAAATTCTGTGCCTGTCACTCTCACCTTCAGCATAGAGAATATACAAAGATCATGAACTTTTCTGGCCCAAAATTTGTATAAATCAAAACTCAAAAAAAGATGACAGGTCATGGAAGTTGTGTTATCACCTCTCAAAGCAGGCTATTTTAAGGCAAAAGGCTACTGTAGAGTATAGGAAGGCAATAGGTACTTGGGATAGCAAGTATACGTTAACAGCCATTAGAAATTCAAGTGTTGGTCTCCAAAATACAGCATTTCACTTAAAGCCTAGAATATGGTATCTGTCAAGCATTAAAGACAACAGCTCCACTGAGAACCTCCCAACAATTGTGCGTTGACAAAGGAAGGCAGGAGGAAGAGCACAACACACTGACTCCACCACTGTTACAGAATCACAGAATGATGTGGGGTTGGAAGGGACCTCTGGAGATCATCCAGTCCAACCCCCCTGCCAAAGCAGGTCCACCTAAAGCAGGCTGCACAGGAATATGTCCAGACAGGTTTTGAATGTCTCCAGAGACAGAGACTCCAAAACCTCTCTGTTCCACCAATAGTCCCTGCTGCATAACAATACAAACATCAGCAGGTTTGCTGGACCAAACTGTTTCCATCAGCAAGCAGCTCGTGTTCAACTTGAGTACCTATCTGACCTGAGAAATAACCTGGATGCAATTATGGCTTTACTAGAATTTTTATCAGTGTCTCTACCTCCAATTTTACTTTGCCAACTAGATGAGGGCAAACTCAGCTTCAGTGAACAGCCACATCAACAGCTTGGCCAGCTGACTGCTGATTTCCAGGAAGTTCTAAGCATTCTTTATACAGCTCTTCACTTGAGACTACAAGCAGATGATCACTGACAAAACACCAAATGCACAACTATTACATTGTCTATTAGAATCTGCACTGTGGAACACTGCAGAAATAAACAGGGATGCCATATGTGCTGCTTAGAGAGCTCCAAAATCAAGAATGATGGAGGGAGGACTATACTGAAACAATGATTAGATCCCTTTGTATATAAAGATAATATCCTTGGCTTAACCCCATTTCACTCTTGAATACACAACCTGCTCTTTTGGAAAGTGTCAACCCTGAAGCAGTAATTACAGATGCTTCACTTGACACGTGGTGAACCATGCATGTACTCACATTTAACCTAATGCTAAGGCAACTCTGCAGTAATTCACCTGCATCTGGAGTTAATCCATTTCCAAATGGCACATTCTGTGACAAGTGCCTGTTTTTCCCTGTATGAATAGTCTGAGAAGGGAGAAACAAGAAATTCTAGGAACTGATCCACAGTTTAAACATCACCACGAAAGCATTTAGCACAGACTGCTTTCCCTTTCTAGGTAACTCTTTCCCCAGGATTCTTCTATTTCGTAATACAAATTATCCAAATAAAGTGAACAAGGGGGGAAAAAGTCTGAAGAAACCAACATGGAATGAACTTGAAGAGTTTTGCAGAGCAACAGGACATTCACAGGGTTCCCTCTTGGTGTCTTGAGCAACAGCCAGAACTGAAAGTGTGTTTAAAGAACTGCACAAACAGGCACAGGCTGGTATTTGAGAAGGTGACTGAACTCATAGCCAAGGTGCATGTGTTTATTGTGAAATCTCTGTAATACTTTCATATTCTAAAAGCTATTTTAAAATCAGATTTGTGAAGATGACAACCAGAAGTTAGAATCATAGAATCATCTAGGTTGGAAGGGACCTTTAAGATTATCTAGTCCAACATCAACCTAATTCTGATTTAAAAAACAAAACCAAAACCACCCCACCATCACTAAACCAGGTCACTAAGCACTACATCAACCTGTCTTTTGAATACCTCCAGGGATGGTGCCTCAACCACTTCCTTGGGCAGCCCATTCCAACACTTAATAAACCTTTCAGTGTAAAATTTTTCTGAATATCCAATCTGAACCTCCCCTGAAGCTGCTGGCATTTGTTTTAATACATGAAACAACATTCAAGAAATTATAGAAACACCTCAAGTCTATACTCATATTTTCCCCCATCTTCATTTCTTCCTTCAAATTAGCAGCCATACATTAACGTAGATGACCAATTAAAACTTTATTCACGTAGATTAGAGCACGTTCTTCTGAAGACTGATTTTTCTACCTAAAAACACCACAAAAACCTCAAGGATATTCTTCTTTTATCCATATTTTGGTAAAATCATGCTTTATAACACACACTAATGAAATCACTATCAACTCAGTCCAACACACACAGCTCCAGTAACAACTTATAAAGGCAAGTGGGTGAATTGTAATTTTCCTAAATTTTAATATTCCTGAAGAGATATGAAGACTTCTTTTTGCATTTCACTTGTGACTTTTGCTACCTGTAAAAGAAATTTCCCTACACCTGTTCCATATGAGAAGAGTTCCTCTTAGCAGTATTTAAATCTGCTAGATGTTTAAGCAACTCGACTTGGCACGTCGAGTCAAACACACTGTCCTTACAATATGTTACAAGATCAGCTGAGAAAAAAAAAATACTGAGCTCAGAAGGCAGGTTTGCTCCTTAACACCAATAATCCACACAGGAAGGTCCCAGCTCTTGTTCAGACCAGTCATTTCCTTTCCTTTCTCCAGCCCTCACAGGTAAAGTAGAACCTGGTACAGTACTTTTTACATTTGTGAGCTTTGTCTTTTATGTAACCACATTCACTTTATACTACTTCATCATAACCAAGAGTTTTCAAGTTTAAAAAGCCCCAGTCTATACCTACAGCATTCCCTAGAGGTTCCCATATAATGAACAGAAGGAAGATATTGCCAATTTCTTCACAACATAAGTGGCTACTTCAAGACTCACTTAAAAACACACACATACAGTGATGAACAGTATTCTGATTAAATATTTTTTAAAATAAGAACAAACCCATCAAGATAGTGTTTCATCAAATGATTTCTCTAATAGGTTGTAGGTAACAAGTGATCTATGACTGAATATCAGCAATGATATACCACTGAACATACTCCATATAGTATTAAAAACTTGTTTTGAATGAGACACTCTGGCAAATACAGAAATACTCAGTCTGACAGTCTCCATCACCCTCTAACTGATCTTTTCTGCAGCTGGAAAGACACAGAATCTGCCTGTGTACCAACGTGGCAAGTTAGGAAGCCGCTAGTGCATGCCTTCGGTATCTGCAAACAGGGAGCATAACAGCAATTATCACTTGAGAAAGAACTTGTAGATTACCTGTAGAAAAATAATTTCCCAGTATTATAGAAAAACGATAAACCAAACATCTTTTCAGCTGGTCTTTGTCCAGTATTTCCTTCTGCAATTCAACACCCCTTTTTTTCTTATTTCAATATCATACTACTGCATGGTATGAATGTGTACTCATGACACTGAACAGCTGGCATGATTTATTTTTTTTTAATGATACAGCACTTTAATAATCAAAAGCTCTATCCACAGCACAATACATTTGATCAAGATTAAATGACAGTACAGTTTCTAGGCAAAAAGACAAATTGTTAGCTCCATTTCTTCAAGCTTCTCACCCTTCAGCCTCTACTACTTATATCTCCCCACAGTCTGGGGGGCTTGAGAAAGAAAGTGCAAGAAAAGCTACCTACCAGACTAATATAACAGCACAAAACCTTAAGAATCACATCTTCAAATATCACACACATTTCTAGTCTCCCCAAAACAACTAAGTGTAACAAGTATGTAAAAACTAGTACCAGAGAGGGATTTTGTCAAACAGTTCTCAGAACAAAAATGAGCGTAGCTGAAAAAAATATTAAATATAATGTTTGTCCAATGTGCAAATAAAAAGTTACTCCAGGCTGATATGATTACTCACTTGAGGAATTTACCTTTCAAACTTTTTAACTGCTTAAAGGATCTTTGATCAAGTCAATGCTAACATGCCAAAACACTGCTAGTTAATCATCACAAAAACACAGCTAACCTTTAACTCCTTAAATAGACAAAAAAAAAAGTAGTTAGAACTTCTCTCAACTTACTTTCAGATTTTATTTCTACAACTTCCACAAGTACAGCAAATCAGGTTCAGATCTTTATCACAACAGTGTCTGTATTGAAACACAAAACATAACTTCCAACCTATAACCTTGCTATTTGGAATTTAAGCAGTATAAGTACTGAAGAGTTTCTAAACCCTTCCTGAATAGTCTTCACTTTCATCTGGGCAAGTCCCAGAGTTTTGCAGCTCCGTGCACCTGAAGCTAGATTTCACCCAAAACCACTAAACGTTAGTGGACTAGAATCTGTTTTTAAAAATCACAATATTTATTTAAAGCATTTAGTATGAAGTACCAATTTACAGTGATTAGATAACATTTTCCTGAACACATCTGACACTTACTTTCCATACACCCACCTTTTTTTCCTTCCCCTCTCCAGAGTGGAGACATCAATATTTTTCCTCTAGAATCAGCTACTTTTTACATTACCTTTTGGTCTCCCCATTCAGGCATAAAAGGTGTTCTTAAAGTGTTAAGAGATACTTATAGAGAAATGTAATCCCCATCTTCTCTGAGAAAGTAAAGCTACATTTTTCCCCACTATTCCTCTGTATTCATGCAGATATTGAATTAATACATTTTCCTTTCCTACATATAAAATATTGCAGCACTGGTCTTTTGTTTATGTATGTATAAATGAAGAACTTCCATTAATATAAATATTTTATTTCACCTTTTCCCAAAGCCATGGTTTATGAAAGATCCTGGGCCCACCTGGACTTCTAGAAAGAAGAAACTCTCTAGGCTTAAAAAAAAAACCAGCTCTTCATAAAATAGTCATATCTATGCCACTTCAACATACAACTGCAGTTGACTACACCAAATTACACCTGTTTCCAAAGAAATAAAAGCAGAACCATTCATTCCCAACTTGTAGATAGTTCAGCAGTTTCCTAGTTATTTCCTAGTACACATAACATCATCCTGTCTACAATAATTTCCATTTTCAGTCAAAATATACCAGTAATTTGTGAGAAGCTAGCATTAAGCACCAATTTAGACAAGTTAGATACCAAAGTGTTAACATTTTCCTGAAAGGTGGAGCACACATGAGTTTGCCACAATTTTCTGCCACTTAACCCCTAAATTCTACCAATTCTAATATTGACTGTCAGAGCCTAAAACTGGAATTTCTCTTAGTTTCAAATATCCTTCTACTACCCTATAGTTGCACAAAAACCCAACCAAGAGAAATGTGAAAGACTCTCTCTCAGGAAGAGAAGGACAAGAAAGAAGAGGAAAATCTTTTGCAGAAGTCAGCAGCACAAACAAAACCAAGCATCTTTGAACATTGTGAGGCTCTTGATTTTAATTTTGATGACTTTTTAGTATTAAGCTGGCAGTTCTGAGCAGCACTCATTTGAAACAATGAAGATAACTAGCAACAAGGTATCTTTCATACATTTGAAACAATAGTTCTAATGTGACGCAATTTTGCCAAAACTGGGTGAGTTTAGAAGTGCAAAAATTAAACACTGAAGTTTCAGGCAAAGACTGAAACAGGAAACAAGCTTTTGTGGTAAAATGTATTCATGCAATTCAGAAATACATGTAGAGCAATAACCATCTGCGTGATATTTTAAAATCATGACTTCTGGTGACATCATAAACCATAAGCTGAAAGAATGCTGACACACTTGCACTCAAAGTGCACAAAAATATAGTTATTGGTTATTTTTAATTTTTCAAGAACTTCAGTGCATTCTGCACCAACCCAACTTCAAATATTTTGACAGCAACTGTCTATAGAAGTGAAGTTTCATACATATTAAGCATCATCAAGTGAGACCGTTCACATAGGACAAAACAGCACATTAAGGAGAAAAATGTTCAGCACCAGTTATTGGTAAGTTAAAAAAAAAATCTATACAAAACCAGTTAAAGAATCCATTAGACATTCAATATAGAAGACTTCGTTAAAACCAAAAAAATACTAAATTTTACCTTTTCTGGATTGTAATATAAAGATTTCAAAGTGGTAAACAAGGGTGGGCAGCCTTTACTGAAGTTAACCCTCAGGAACTTATCCATTAGTTCTCTAAATTTTTCACCTAGAAACAAAAGTGCATTTGGTTATGTGTCAGTGATTACAAGTGCTGTAGAAATAGAAGCACTAATCGCTGTGCAACTCTGGGTAATAGAGTAACGAAGAAACTGCAATCAATGTTTTTCATCTTTCCTGTTATTCTATAATAAAATGCTAATATGCTCTGGATTTAAAAAAAAAAAACCACAACAGAGTAAGATGCTTAAATTGCTAGTGCTTAAGAGACTGCTGATGAAGACATAGTAACAGTCTTCAAACCTGTAAAAGCTATTAAAAAGAGAAAATATTAAGCACTGGCTACAGAGTATGTAGCAAGGGCTATTTAAACAAGCATGGGAAAAATTATCATGGTAAGAATAACTAAGCACTTGAATGGATTACCTTGGAGATCTTGTAAAAGCTCCATCATTGGAAGTTTTTACGATTAAGTTAGACAAATATGTGTTAGGAATAGTGCAGATATAAATTATCCTGCTTTGAGGAAGAAGGATGGATGAAATGAACCCTCTACCTCTCTTCTAGTCCTATTTATTTTTTTTTTTAATGAGTAGGGCATGACTTCCGATGATAATATGATTGTTTCTGGAATCAGAAACAGAATAGAAGACTGGGTTTCAGAAGGATAAGCACCATATCAGAATCATCGTTATCAAAACATACTGGCAGAAAGCTAAAGGTGTGATTTAATCATGTTTTCAGGTAAAAAAAAAATCACAGTACCTGCAGTATGCTACCTTTCTGCCATTTAAAGAAAAAAAGCAGGACTTGAAAACATGCTGGCTTTTGTGGTTTTATTTCTGTGATGAAGAGTCATTGTTTTCAGTTGTTTCTTTTAAATTTTTATTGGTTTTGTTTGCTTTGTATAGGGATGAAGTTGCCACACTTCACTGCCTATTCTATTGTGGACTTCTTCTAAGCCTTTGAACAAGGATGTAGTACACTTCACATAATGCTAACATATACACATAAAACTGTTGAAATAAACTCCAATTCCTGAAGAATGCATTAATAAATTTGATCAACACTGTCATATAAGTATTCAGAAAACGAAGATACTACTGCTTAGTATATTTCTTAGTTTCCCTATACTTACTATTATCAGCACTGTTACTGAGACTTAATAAAACTACCTCAAGTTCTTCCCTAGCTGTACTGAACCAAACTGCTGTACATGGAAACTCCTACTACCTGTGGATGGGGATCCATATCTGGACTATAAACACATCTTTTATTACATATGGATTAATTAAAACTTGTTTTCTTGCACTACAGGAAACTCACTTATATGACAAAAAAATTACCAGTCTCAATTTCTCAATGTCTTCTGTTGAATTATTCTAATTTATATAATAATTATTCAGACTTTAGGAAAGCAAGATTCAAGTTTCCATTACATACATACTTATTTTTTAGAAAGCAGAACAGCTTTAAAGCAAAGTCTGAAATATGTAAACCATACAACTAGGCACCCCCCTATGACATGAAGTCAAGCTCAACATTTAGTCTCTGGTGCCCAGAGAAGACCTGACCTCAGAAACAGTGAATCTACAGCAGCATAAATAAATCTAAAACTGGAAGTCAGTTGTAACAGCCTTGCTCCATATAGGTGGTTTCCAGCTGGATCAAGAAGCTGATTTGTATCAAATGCAAGGTTATTAAGATGCAATGCATGGTACTGTCTGGGAAGGGCTGCCCTTTTAGTACAAGCCTGCACTACGAAGTATTTTTAAGCCAATTCTGACTCATCCAGTGTTGGTTGCAAGCAACTGGTCAGTGACCACACTGGAACAAGCAGCCTCATTAAACCAAAAATTCTATACTCTTGAAATTTGCAAATACCTTTCAGAAAAAAGTTTGTTTCTACACCTTCACATTCACCATTAACTTTTGCCAACAGGATGTCTCACCTGCTCTATTTATAAACACAAGAAAATAGTAAATAGATGTAAACCTCACAGATTAATTTCTACAGAATCAAAACCACTCAAGGGGGAACGGTTTTAAATTGGAAGAGGGGAGATATAGATTAGATACTAGAAAGAAATTATTTTTTGTGAGTGTGGTGAGGCACTGGAACAGGTTGTCCAGAGAAGCTGTGGATGCCCCATCCCTGGAAGTGTTGAAGGCCAGGCTGGATGGGGCTTTGAGCAACCTGGTCTGGTGGGAGGTGTCCCTGCCCATGGCAGGGGGGTTGGAACTCGAATGATCTTTGAGGTCCCTTCCAACCCTAGCCATTCTATGATTCATGATTGATAGAAGTTTAATAGATTAATAGAAATACAAGTTTTAATTCAGGAAAATTCTTATTTGTTATGAAACACTGCATGAAGTAATCTACTGAGAGAGTTTTTTTTTCTGGAATGATTTAATAATGAATTTTGTTTTCATTTAGAGTATTGCTATAGCAGAACAATTAATCCTTATTACCAAACATTTCTATTTAAACGAATGTTACCTGTGGAACTACACTGTCAGATGTGATAAGGTAACATAGTGCAAAACATACAGTGAAAAAATGAAGTCAACAGCAAAACACACTATTCATAAAGACAGGGAAAAGTGTTTTGCAGGTTATTTCCTTATTTTTTTTGTATTACCATCACCAATTTTATTACAGAAGAAAAACAATTACTTGTCATCTAGCTTTTCAAATCCAGCTGAACTGGCTTAAAGTTTGCCCTTCAAAGAAACTGAAATATCTGGGGCTAAGTAAGGCACAAGTGTTAATTTTGGATCTAAATCTCTTATGAAGCAGTTAAAAAACTTGCTATTTTACACAGGAAAGGTGTAGGCACAGACTCCTGAGCAACAACAGAACAGCAGACTAGCTAGCTCTGTAGCATTTGAATGTACATATATGCAGCACTCAGCAAATGAGCTAAACATTAGTTTATAAGTATATTAAAGGTATGGGGGATGTATATACACACCCCCCCCCATACCTTGAATTAAAGTGTACTATTACCCTCTACCTTTTAACTTATGATTCTTGACTTGCATGATGCAGAAAACTTATATACAAGAATTCCTACAGTCTATATACTATTCTGGTCTGCAGTTTTATAAATACATAGCTTGTACCACCATATTACAGCACATGAACTTTTTCTATGAACTCCTAAAACAACAAACAATTCTATTTCAAGAGAAATACCCAGGTTTGATTTATGTACAAGTACAAATACATATTAAATGCACGTTCAATAGCCTGATGAAAACTTAAAAAAATAAATCAAAAAAATTATTACAGAACAGATATGCAACTTGTTACCTGAAACAAAGTTTAAAGGTAATCTTCTAGGTGAAACTGCTCTGGGATGTCTTTTACTAACTTCTTCATAAATCTGAAGCCTCTCTTCTAAAGTGCCTATTATCAGTAAATATAATAGACATAAGTAACAGAGATAAAAATCTATTCTTCTAAATGTTTAAGTGTTGATAATTAATTTAGCTAGACTTCTTACACAATTTGGATTTGAAACAATTACACATTTCAAGCTATTTTTTCCAGTTAATCATAAACATTACTGTGTGAAACTGTATTGAAAACAAACTGTATGCACAATACACAACTACCAGCATTAATCACTGTAAAGATAAACTGCAAACAGAATAATTACCTTGCACATTTAATCATAGAGTACTAGAGATTGGTTTCTTTCAGTTACATGCTGTGCAGACCCATTCAAACAACAGTTTGACATTCATAGCTTCAATTAACTGTTTTTCACTATGCATCTGTTTCAGACATACTTAAAGCATCCAGAGAAACATATTGTGTTTCTAAATCATAGGCATACAAATAGCATACTACACAAGCTTGCTTTTATTATAGGTCCTCTGGTGGCAGCAAAAACATGGCACAACACTGCCAGTGTAAGTACTGAGCACCAGAACTTTCTATACCTTAATGTTTAAGTAGCTTTATTTCTGTTAATTTGTTTCTTCCCACTCCTCCCCTTTCCCCCATAATATGCTTTGGAGCTCCAATGTGGTTAGAACTTAAATAAAACTAATCTGTTGCTTTGAAATGCCATTTTAACATAATTAAGGCCAATTTTGCTTAAATATTTTTGAATTGATCAAGCAATTTAAATAAAACTGTAAGTACAGATCAAGACTATGACACAACACATATTTAATAAATATGTCTGGTTTAATTTCATAAGAAGAACAATTTATCTTGTCACTGAGCTCAGATGTTGGGGAAGGGGGGGGAATATGTTACCCAGTGGCTCCAAGAGACGTACAGTTCTAAGAGTTATACTAAAATAATGTTTGGATTGGAACTAAAGCATATAAAAGCCCTAATTGAAGTCACAAGTTGGAGCTCCAGAACTTACCATGGGGGAGGAAATAGTCCTAAGACCACCTAAAAAATAAAGTAGCATTATTAGTTATATAAATTAGTACAGGTTTAATCTACATAGGATTTCAATATGTCAAATAAACTACTAGATTGGTTCTTTGATAAGAGCTACACATTTTCATCAACATTTGTTATATCAAACAGAATAATCAAATTCTTGGGCAATTTATTTTCTGAGACAATAATCACCATCTTCAACTCTATGGATACCCTATGAAAACCATTCAAGGGGCAATGTTACTTTCTGTATAAATGTAACAAATGCCATCATTTTCATTTCCCAATGACAAGCCATATTCCCAGAGTTTATGAAAACCAACTGTAAAACAGTCTAGAAAGAAGCTGGTTAAGAAATACAACACAGCTATAATATCTACACACAATATCCTTGTGGGCTTATGATTTATGATGTCATCAGAGTAACGCCAATAAAACTTCCACTTATTAGTGAACAGTGAAATACAAGGAAACCACTCCTGTGTAAACACTTGGGAAAGTTACAACAGCAAAACACTTGTAGTATAAATTGTTACAATACAGCAATTTTAAAAAAAAATAATCACTAGCTATTTTCCTGGCAAGACAGAACAGCAGTAACGTGAACTGGCATTGGAATAACAAATATTTTATCACATGTAATCACCTTTTCCTCCAAAGAACATCAGCTTAAAGATTTTTTTTTTTTATTTCAGATAACCTATCCTTACAAGGCCATCTGAAACACATATTTGAGTACTTCTCTACATGTCCATAGAAAGCGGTACCACCTAAACAGGTTTCAGAATAACAATTTCATGTTGTGGTGTACAATAGTAGTCTGATGAAAAACTACTAAGACAGGAATGAATTGCAATTTGGCTTCCAAGTTCACGTGTGGCAAGGAAATGTTCTTCATGTAAGCACATTAGCAAATGCCACCTTTAGCTATGAGAAAAGACTTGCTGTTGGCATTTTCATGCATGCAAGTTGTGAGTGAATTTTTAAAACAGATAAACACAACCATATCATATTCAAGACTAGAAAGTACATAGTTTTCTGTTGATTAAAGCTTTTTAATCTAAAACAGTAACACATCAAACAGGAGTTTTAACTATATCACATATAATATGTATTTTCAATGTATCTGTGTATCTTAACTTACTAGGTTGTAGGGCCTTTTCCAAGCCTTCATAATAATACCAGTTTTCTGCGTTGCGCTCAATTAACTCTTTGTATACTTCACCGGCTTCTTTCAGTCTTCCCAACTTCAGTAACATTTCTCCTAAAAATAACGCAGTAAAGAACTGAATTACATGAGAAAACACTGATGTCTTGGGAGTAAAGTTGAAAAAAACCAGATACATAAAATTGGACTTAATCATATGTAGATGCCTTTTTAAAGGCTTTGTTTTTCCAAAGGAATTTAATGTGCGTTACAAGGGCTACTTAAAGCTACCAAACACACAGATCAACACAGTTTGGGGCATTCGGCACCTGTGAAAACAAAGATTATTTTAATGCCTTTATCTGAGTCTTTAAAATAGCTATTTGGATTATCAAAGAAACAAGCAACAACTCTCCCTTCCAACACATGATTATGTCACTTCTTACCAGGCTGTTTACTTAATTACACCTATACTTTTCACACCAACTAACCAGTTTTTAGCCAGTTAAATCACACTGGTTTGCTACTAACTAAATTGTTCTACTGGGTCTGGCTTGTATGGAATTAATTTTCTTCACAGCAGCCTGTGCAGCGCTGTGTTTGGGATTTGTCACTACACATTGATAGCAGCAGGAAAGACTGGTGTGTTAAGTTGTACTTGTGGAGCATTGAGGCTTTATCTTTTTACCCCAATGCTGCTACCCAGCAAGCAGGTCATGGTGGACAGTAATTTGGGAGGGGACACAACCTGGAGAGCTCACCCAAACTGACCAAAGGATATTTCATGCTATATAATGTCATACTTATTAATAAAAACTGAAGGGAAGGAGTGTTGGGCAGGTGGCCACTGCTTGGAGACTAGCTGGGCATCAGTCTGCTTGTGGGAGGTGGTGAGTAATCGCCTTTGCATTTCTGGGGAATCTGGGGTGGATTTTTTTTTATTTATTTTCTTTCCCTCAAGCAATCTTTATCTCAACCTGTGACTTCTCTTCCTTTTGCTCTTCCTCTCTCCTGTCCTGACGAGGGAGGCTGGGGGGGAGTGAGCAGCTGCGTGGGGCTCAGCTGCTGGCCAGGGTCAACCCACCACAGTTGTGCAAGGAGCAGATGAAGAATACATGCTATTATGCTATATGATCACATTTATTCAAAACTCAGTACTTCAAATCCCCAAACAATTGTGAGTTATTTTTAATCAAAAAAAGTCAATTTTAGTATTCACTTAATTAGGGCAATACAAGTAAGCGCATTAGAAAGCTTAAGAAGGAAACAAGAATCTGATACTTCAAGTCAAAAAAAAAGTCAGCTTTTATACTACAAACAGTATTCTTCATGAGATTAGAACTGGGCTATACGAGCTCTGATTTACAGAAGGCTCCTCTAATATACACCAATATAATCATCTCTGAGATCCCCTCTGCTCCCATGTCAACGTAAGTTAAACTGCATCTACTACCCACTTTGGTAGTGAGAGTTACTGGATTACAAAATTGTAAAATCAGGTGTTATCAGCTTCCTTATAGTAATTGCTTCAAATCAATTAAAGATTTCACATGCTTTTTTTTTTTTCTTTTACTGCTTTATTGTATCCGAAAGCCAGTAGCAAAAGTTTAGAACAATATTGGCTGAGGAAAGAAGAACAACTTACCTTTGATTTCTTCTACTATTAATTTATCACATATTTGCTTTTCATATGTCTCTATATGTTCTAAAGACTCCTGAAATAGATCTGCCTCTCTCATCACTTGATTTTGATATAAAATCAGTTCACTATATTCATAATCTATTTTATTAGGAGGAATCTGGGGGGAAAAAAAGCAATAGGTTAGTTAACATTTACCTGTACCTCAACTATACGCAGTATTATAGAACACAAGATTCAGGCTACAAAATATATCAGGTTTATTTACATACCCATCCAAACATTCAAAATTTAAGACTCCCCATTATTCACAATTAAATTAGATTCATATGGGATGTTGTTAGACAATAGTTCAAAATAATTCCTGTTTTTCTCTTATCTCTATCACTGTGGTGAGCTAATTGAAAAAAAGAATCCCTGCCTTCTCTCATACAATTCAGTAAAATTTGCAAAGATCCTGGTAATCTTTTTCTTCTGAAAGACTCAGGCACTCCACAATTCTGACCTAAGTTCCACAGGAGATTGCTGGGACATCACAATACTCATTTCCAGCATACCAAAAATTCTGGATCAAATTATTTCCAAGAGCAATGAACCACCCAAATACTGGCTGTAGAGCTTGACAACTGGAGTTTTTCAGATAGGAAACTTACACTATTTCTCTCTAACCAAGTGTTCTTTTTACTACACTTCAATCCCCTGGGAAGTGCAGCACAAAAGCATGCAAAGAGAGTTTTCAAGCAACAGGTAATTATTTTGAGGTCTGCTGCCAGGTGTGTACCTAGAACTTTGCTTACAGGCTAGATAAGACTAGTGGGTCATCCACCTTCCAGTTATGTGTCATCCTGTTTCAGTGGCTGATGTTCAAAAGCCTTCCTTTCTAGGGCTAACTCCCTAAAGCAATGTATTTAGGCAACAAAGAAGTCTTGCTAGAGTTCCAGTAATTAGTCCATATGAAGTAGTCTTCACTAATACACAGAAGCTACTTCAACTATGAGTAAACTGCAATAATTTCAGAGACCAAATGCAGAGGTCTCCAGACAGTGCCCAGTAGATCTATACAACAGTTTAGCATGTGACATATACTGCCTGAATAGAAATTGTAAAAGGACAGTTATAGTCTACATGATTTGGTTTGTTTTTTTTAATAAAATGGATAAGAAGCAGTTGAACTTGATAAATGTTAGTAACTGACTTTCCCATTACAGTACATACTTTGTTTCTTCCTGAGCAACACTTTGAAGTCACACTGGTCACCAAACTGTTTACTATTACTTTTCTGATCCCCAAGTAGAGCTTTTCAACCGTCTTCTTTAAATAACTAAGTATTTTAATAAACAACAAAAACCCCAAAACATTAAACCACTTGAAACTAACATTCATATTAGAAGAATCTTGTCCAAAATAACTACTTCCAGCCCTTCCCGAAGCATAGGTCAATTTTATGAGATTTCTGTTTCTATGCTCTTTGAATTTTTAGAGGCAGCTTTTATAGACATGAGCTTGTAGAAGGGAAATTTCCTTTTCAATATAAATGTTCCGAAGACAGCATAACTAAAATACAATATTGTAAAGTAGTATTTATCTGATAATGAACATCAGTTTTGGGTCTGAAAACAACAGCATTCAGGTATTTTTTAATAACTGTTAACATATTATAGCAAATAATGGCCAATGGAACAAGACTAGACCTTGCATATACTAGAGTCAACAGGTAGCATGAGCCCTACCCATTTCTTCAAGTATATTTCCTCTGCTTGCAGCTCCATTTCTGTTTCCACCTTTGCTCAAATTTTTATCCCAGTTAAACACTGGAAGTCACTAATAATAACTTGTTACCTGGAAAACATTTTTTATTTGCTTCACAGAACTGGCAAATGCAACAGGGGTGAAGTGTTTAAGCACGTCTTCCCGCAACACCAAAGAACTGAAACTGCACAGCACCGATTTACTTCTTTCTCCCTCACTTCTCCCATAATAATACCCTCCCATCCAATACATAGAGCTAAAAACAAGTACCACAGCTTTTGGCACATCATGAATTGGTTTTAGGCCTTCAAAACAGACTACCCCAAAAGAAACACGTGTCAATTAGCCTTCTTGTAGTTCTTCTGGCTTGGTAGGACTAACAAAAAGCAACAGTTCTTCTGGCTTGGTAGGACTAACAAAAACCAACAAAAAAAAAAAAGATGTCAAAAAAAATCAGATGAAGTCCCCCTTACACATAGGGCAAAAACACCGGAAAGATACTGCGCTTACTGTCACTTCCAAAGCCATTTTAGAAGTAGTTTTAAAAGCTCATTTTTAAAGAGATTTTGAAATCTCGTCAGGTTAATGACGATTTAAACGTGCAATTCATCAGAAGGCAAGCAGCTTATAACCTCAGTACTTAACCTGAATTTAATCAAGTTGTCTTACAAAGAGTAAGATATTCTATAACAAGTGTTTTCCACGCTGTTGTTATTGCTGCACAATACATCTTTACTTCTCCCTCCCCCCGAGAAGAGTTATGATTCTCCCACATGAGATACATCCAACTTTCTCCTGAACTCCGTTCTGCTGTTTCAGAATAAGTTTTGTCCTCTCCTGGACCAAAAAAAGAATCAGCTTTACAACCACAGATGCCCTAACATAACTGTCACTGAAGGAATGTGACAAGATGCAACCAAAACATACCTAAGAGCAGACCCCCAAAACTCCAGAGGTTTTCTGTCCATATCTGTAATTGTGGGCCTGATGCAGAAATTAGGAATAAAATAAAAATTAAGAATAAAAGTTTTATTCTGGAAAAGAAGAAAGGAAAAATGGGACATACAACAGTAAAACAAATTGCATAGTTGTTTTACACCTTTGTTCCCAAAATTTAAATTGTGAAGTGACTCTTAAATCAAATTATTTAAACTTGGACTGCACAGGCTGTTATATTTCCTGCACTGATGTCTGCATTCAGCCTCATAACCTGTTTTGGACTGAAATGTTGTGCATCTGGCTAATTCACAGCTTTCAGATGACAGGCAGTGTTTATCTGGATACACTAAGAGACAGAAAATTCACCATTTCCAATGATAACTTAGCCATTAAAATAAAACTGTCCACGATAAGAAGTGATTTATCATTTGAATTTGTTGCTCAACTTCCTGAAGCTACTGGCTCCTTTATTTTTCCCCACTAAGCAGTCTTTCTGCTACGATTCTTCCAAAAACCAGTATCTGAACTGTACTATAATCACCTAGGTTTTTTCTGCTTACAGTAAACAAAGAATCTCTGCCCTTCACTACAGTGTTTTCTTTAGTCCTCTTCTTTCTGTATTGTTCATTTTCTAACTTTTTAAAAACAGGGTCATCAGTAAGTCTTGATCTCGCAGTAATCAGTGCCCTATAGAGGAAATCCCTGCTTCTTCTCAGGAATAAAGAGTGTTTTTTTGCTTTTCACCCATAAGCCTGCACCAAGAGGCAATTTTACAATAAGCTAAGTCAATTTAACCGCAGCCTGGATCAACAAAGGCAGTTCACTTCCCTCTATTATTCCCCTTCCTCTTTCCCCTCTCACCTCACAGTTGTTCAGTTCAGCCAATCAATCCTTCAAAAGAGTGATTATTTTTCTGTCACTTTGGCTTCCTGAACCAGCCCTCCACGAGTCAACCAGTGCTGCACAAGGAAGCAGTGGGAGCACACAGGAAAGAGTCAGACTGCTGGTTTTGGCAACAGCTTGTAGTTAGATTAGCTCCATTATTTTGTAACACCGCATCTTTAAATACTCACCTACAATCACTACAGTTCCTTCATCTTTTTCTTAACTTTACTGCTTGGTTTTGGCTTTGTTAATTCACATCTGAGTGGACAGACCTGACTGGGCAATCCAGGTGAATGAATATGATCACCCTACATCACCATTATTTACCAGTTATGACAACAGTACCATTTTACATGTTATATTTGCTTCTTTATTCATTAACAATAATGGTAACCAGTATCAGGCCTACTACAGTTTTGCCAGAGAACTCCTTGAAAACACCAGTTCGAAGCTTCCCATTCACTAGTGACTTGGAAAGCCTTCAGTCTTTCAACCTTCCTTTTAAACCTTGAACAACACCCTTTTTACCACAGTCACAAACAATAGTCTATCAAGTCATCATCAAAAGTTCACCTCTGGAGTTGGAGTGAACACAAAGGAGAGGACACGAAGGGAGATTTGGAAAGTAAAGTAAGCAAGAAGTGTACCTCCTCAAAGACCAGTGGAGTGTCCTGAACTCAACAAATTTCAAGTGCAGGACTGTTCAATACATAGAGATGGCACAGCTAGTACATTTGAAGACTATCATGGAAGAGCCAAAAAGTGGCAAAATTTGAGCTCTGAATTTGCTTGGCCTCTACTGACTCTACAATCAACATGTTGATTTCTCTCTTCCAGTGGTTGGGGCTCTACATGGGCCTGCACTCCTCAGGGAACTACCAGAGCAAAGCACAAGACTCTATTTGCAGGAAAAATGAAACCAGTGTGGTAATCCTTATTTTTAGTGTTTTGGGGGAGAAAACCCAATATACCACTTAACTGTCTCTACCAATCTCAAAAAGGAGCAAAGACTTGATGTGACTAGTTTTCCATAAGCTCATGTTGTCCCACATTTTTAGCGTATTTGTCCTTTAATGCTTAACCATCTTTCCCACTCTCTCCACTCTTTTTCCATGCTTTGTAGAGATGTAATGGTATGCAGGCCATGGCAGGAGAGGGCACAATGGTCTTTGCCTGGGACCAATACTATGCTAAGCAATAGTGAAACAGCTCATTTTGTTCAAGTACAAACCATTTCCCTACTTATGGACACTTCCCAAGTATTTCCAGTTTTACAAAAAAAAATGGCATTAGGGCCTGATATATTCTAATGATTTCCTTGTTTTAGGGTGACATTTAAGATTGTGATAACTTGCACAGTGGACTCAACTGATTTAATATGTTCATCTATGGCAGATGGTATTGAGTCTGGCTTTGTCATTAAAGAGCTATCATCATGACTGCCCTCAACAAGCATATTTACACACAACCTTTTAGAAAATACAACATTAACAGCATCACTTCCATTCCATCCAAGTGGTCAACGTCAGTTTTAAGCTCTCTTAGTCCTTAAAAGAGCCCAAATTTCTTACACCTCATTTGCAGTTTTTTCCATCTATTATATATTCTCTCTAATCCCAACAGTCATGTAGACACTGAACTCACATTGGGCTCTGCTGACTCATGCGAAAGCTATGACTTTTTGGCTGTCACACACCCATAAAAGATGACCCAATTTTAATCTTGTTTTCAGTTTTTATTCAACACTGGAGTTGAATAAAATACTACAGCTCTTTAAAATACTAAGCTATATGCTCCTGGCTTGCAACATGCTTTGTTTGACTGTGATATACAATCAAGATAGAAACACTGGTCCCTCCCAACAGTTATTAATTTATTTTTTTTTTACAGGTAACCCCATTATGGCTGCATAATATCTCAAATGTAGTTCTTGGAAAGGATGGAAGATTTTTGTTTAAAAAAAATAATAATCACAATCTATAGGTCAGGTGATATCTCAGTATCTGCCCATGATAATTCCAGCACACCTCCCAAGCTGAACACATCTATAAACATAGTTTTTCCTTCCATGTTACAGAATAATCAACACATCCAGTCTGTTCTGTTAACTCAGACTTCATAGTTCTGAGTTACCAATAACAGAACATGGGAACGGTTACACTCAGTGATTTTAGCACTGTACCGTTTGATTTACTCCAACAAACTTCAACAACACCAAATCTTCCCAAACAAAGAATTTTCAGCTATGCTTTCATGTTACTTTCCAACTGTGCACTGATTGGAAGCGCACAATATAGAGATGCACACAAAGCAACGAAAGAGTTTCTTTTCACATGCTTTGTAGAGATGTAATGGCATCCAGGCCATGGCAGAAGTGGGCAAATGAGCACATCAAACACTAAACACTAAACAGTATTTGGTGAAGTTTTACCTACTATAAAGGCACAGGATCACCACAGGTTTTCTTTAGGTCTCACAAAGTTGCTCATTTACCCCGCATCAGTCTACGCTTATATCCTCAACCCTAACAGCTTAATGTGTGTGTGTGTGTGAAAAGTATTCCTGTATAATTTGCATCAACTGCTAAGCTCCTGGAAATCTTTTTGTTCAAACCAGAAAGCTCCACAAATAACAGATTTCTTCCTGATTCTTAACTGGTTCCCAATTAGTTCTTCCTAATTACGAAGAACTAATTCCTCAGATTGTGTTTCTTGTAGAGAAAGCATTCTTTTTCCAGAATAGGAAGTCTTACCTGCTGGGTTTTCCTAAACTCTTCAAGTAGTTTTAAGGCCATATCATAATCTTTTAGTAAGTGGTATGCAATGGCATATCCAATCCAGGAAGCCCGTTGCGTAGGGCGAAGTTGAAGTAGCTGGTATCTTGTCTCCTTCAGTGAAAAAAAAAAGCAATTTAAAGATAACAGAGTTAAAAAGAGTTATTGCATCTTCATCATTATTTACCACCGCTATGGCTAATTTTTTAAAAGATCTTTTAAAAGCCCTAGGCAATTTTTGAAATTGTAACAGCATGGAGAAAAGCAGCATGCTTCTGTCTCATAAACCTGGAGGCTACATTCTAAATATTGGAGTCATAGCACAAAGCGTACTTGTTGGTACCCAAAAGGTGTCATTTTCAAGAGTACCTCTTACGGGCCTAAATTATTTCCACGGACAGAGCTTTGAAGTCTCAGAGAGGGGTCTCCATTAGAAAGCATGAGCTCACTGCCACTGACAGAGCAGTCCCACTCTCCTCATGCCCAGGCACAAGGTTGTGATACTTCTCACACCCTTTTCCTGAGTCAAATCACATCCCCAAGTCAGTTACTCCTTTTTCTTGCATTAGCCAATTCAACATCTTCAATGAAGGAGACCAACTAATGCCAAAGACCACAATGGCAGTCCTCTACTTCACATGATATCGAGGACTGAAGAAGAGCAGGACTTTTCCCTTTCACCGCCAAATCAATTCAGGTGTTTTGAAACCATTAACTCTGTTTTCAGACAGAATTTCAGGTTTTATTTAGAATAAAATCACTATTGGGATCCAAGAAATCATCATGGGGCAAGTTTCACCACATAGTCAAAGAAACATGATAGTGTTTCTTACAAAAAAACCCCTTTCAGTGTACACATCCAAAAAACCATTTGCAGTACTTCACAATAGCACACTAAGTACTCCTACTTGCTAAGCTTTAAGTTTTACCCTTTTCATTTTCATTATTTTAGTGAAAAATGAGTTGAGAACTAGAGTTTTAAAGTGATCCACAAGTCAAATTATGCAGAATAACTGTACATCTAGTTCTGTTCTCAGCATTACACAGAGCTCTGCTGCAATACATTTTCATGCTTTCCCAAACAACAGCTTAAAACTTTTGAAATAGCAAAAACAAGCAGCAATAGAATTACTACCAATAGAAGTCTTTCTAGTGGACTAGAATAACAAGAGAACGCCAACAGCTGTAAGTGGGAATTCAAAGAGAATACTTACCCTATATCCTTCTAAATCCCTCATCTGAATCTGCAACAGAGAGAGGTCTCTCAAGATCTGTAGATTATCTTTATCTAGTTTGAGTGCATTCCGATAACACTTGATGGCTTCATCGTATTTCTTATCAGAACGTTGCAAAAGACCGTAGACGTGCCAACCTAATGCACGTTAAGGAAGATACAGTCACAGTTTTCACAAAATAACTGCAGTACATTTGTATTACAGTCCAAACGACCTTCCTTGAGAATCAGCACCCTTATAAATTAGATTACTGCAGTCAGACTTTACTAATACATTTTTAAAATATTAAGTGCTTCCAAATAAGCAAGTAATTTTAAAAAAATCTTCTAAGTCACATTCATAACCCCAAAAAACACTGTTATACAAACTAAATGATCCAAACTCTAAAAAAAAAAAAAAAAAGAGTTATTCCTAGAGATGTATTGTTTAAAACTAATTACAGTAAGAACTCTTACTCCTAGAAGTGATTCATTCTAACAATACAATTGGTGTCTCAGTTTCACTACTCCTCATTTGCCTATCTATAACCTCAATTAGTCTCCAGATTTTACAGTAAGGGAAAAAACACAGCTACATTTTATTCATTGACAAAAGGAAATCTTAGCATTTCTGTGCGTCAGAAGTCTTTGTCACATTCTCAGCATCTCAGATTTCCATCAGTAGTGTGCCATCTCAATAGACCTTTCTCTCACAAGCATCCTTTTTTTATCCCAGAAAGATTCTGAATTCAAAGCACGAAACCAATGCATGTCATAGTAAAGCATTACACTGTGTGTGTTTACATCAGTCTCCAAGAGTCATATTAAAAGCAAGATCATTTGACACAATCTACCTTTTGCTACTCCAAGTTACTAGTAGCTCATGGAGGCTACATCTTCCACAACAGTAAATCCGAGCTCACTTTGCTTTTCCAATTAAAAGTGGCTCAAAGTTCTCCCAAGCAGCTGTCCCATGTGCCCCTGAAGCAGCAAAACACCACAAATTTTGGGGAGTGGTATTCGCATCCTTCACCCTCTTTTAATTAAGATGGCACAAATAACTCAGTTCTAATAACCAAAATACTTAAGAGTTATTATGATACTTAATTGAAACAGAAGCAACTGTTCCCTCCAAAGATAGAAAGTTCAGAAATCATTTCTCTCAAAAAGTTGAGAAAGCACATAGAAAATTCAGTGGGTTAACCTGGTCAAATTAATAAAAGAAACAGAACTTTAAGTTCCCTCTTTTTTAAAAAGATTCATGTCCTGAAGTTCTAGATATGAAGACACAAAGCAAGTTCGTAATCATCAAGAATAAAAGACATGTGACTTCAGACGAAAGAAAAGACTTCTGAGAATTAATAGTCTGAAGGAAACTTCTATATGCAAGCAAGATACTCTGTTTTGCATTTCTACAGGAACACCAAAATAATTTCAGCCAGCTGAAGCATATAAAAACCTCTATATGCATCATTGAGGCTGCTAGTAGAGCTGCTATTGCTGCTGTGACAGTGTAAGACTGAACGGGAAAGGGGGACAAAATTATTTTGGATACAGTTACAGCCCTTAGTACAGCCTCATACTGCAACTCCTTCTACAGATCCTGCCTTTCCTATCTGAGTTCAAGTGTTCAGGACATGGATCAAAGCTAAATGTAGCACCTTCATGCACCTGCCTCAGAACTACTGATGTTTTAGTTGCTCACCTAGAGCAAGACAATTCAGCCCAAAAATATTTATGTGCACTTTACCAGTGTACTTAGACTAAGATGATGCTTTGGGTAACTTCTCAGGCATCATTACCATTCCTGAATCCAATTGGTAATCCGGCTTAATCTTTCATAAATCATATTCTTCACCAAGCAATCATGTAAAGAAAAGAATAGAACCACCCAGAAATATGTGGGTACAGTAGTCAAGACAGCCTAAGAAATTTTAACAGCTGATACAAGCCAATAAAGGACAGTGCTACCAATGTATTATAGTCAACAGCTCTGGGCAGTCTTGCATGTGTTCCCACAGTGTCCCGAGCATAACATGGCATTATCTGAAACAGTTATTCTTGAAATAAGTATAAATATCTGACCAGATCATTACTCAAGTAATATCCAAAAATGGGTCAGGATTCATTTGCAGTTTGACTAGAAAATTTCTGGATTTCTAAGCAATTTTACGTCAGCATTTCCCCCCGTAAACTCAATATGGGGAACTGCAGAAGAATTAAAATCTTCTACTCCTCAAAGATCAAAACACTGAACTGACTGGCTGTACTTTAAACACCCTCCACCAGGTGCTTTCCAAAAAGCACAGATGACAAAATACACCTAAAGCATGTTCAAATGTTACCAGAAGAAAATAAGAACACATAGATGTCTTACACCTCCTCAAAACCAGCTACTGGAACAAGATGACTTTAGTGGAAACTCCCCACCTCTCCCTTTAAACTCAAGGATAGGCATCACACAAAACAGGAAATGTAAACATTATTTTTAGAGAACCTCCCAAATTGTTCTTAGGTAGCACAGAGGATCAATAGTCTTCAAGCTTTCATCAGAACTTCATGGCTCGTCACAAGCCTTTGCAAGTTATGTAGAGGAATCTCTATTAAACAGCTCAGCCTCAAATCTCAGTTTCTCACAGACTAGTGTACATGTTCTTCTAGTTGACTCTTCCCAGGTACTGGAGCCCCACCATCAGGTATTTGGGTAGTGGTATTACGATAGCACAGCAGGTGTGCCTGAAGTATGGTAGAAGTAAAAGAGGTTTCCCATTTCGTTTGAATTTGCCAAGAGATGACAACTGAGAGTACTGTGACAAACCTGATGCCTCGTCTGGAATTAATTCAGTATCAGCTAGCTCATGCTCACTAGAGAAGTAATTCTGCATAGACAGATTACTCCAGGGGTTTTTCTGAAGAGTTGCAACAATACACTTGAATGCAGACAGTTGGAACTCTTTGCTTCGTCAGAGCTAGCTCTATGGATGCTGCTTAAAAAAAAAACACCACCCACATTTGTGCCTAACAGGATTTATGAGTTCACACTTTCTTCAAATTCAGGAAACAAAGAAACTTGTTAAACTTACCTTAAGAAGACTACAAGTCAGTAAAACAGTGATAAAATCCACTAAAACTCATAGCCAAAAAAATAATATCCCTTTGACGACCCCACCCCCTAATTTAGATCTGAAAAAGCACAGATCCCTCTAGCATTTGTAGGAAAGTCTTCTAGACAGTTTTAGAGCCAGCATGAACTGCAGACAAGAATTAAGGATGCTGATCAATTCCACACTGGAATTTTGTTTAGGAATCAGAATGCCCCCCCAAACTCTCCACTAACTCGCAGAGATTCTTTTCCTTCCTGATTTAAGGTGCAAGACTTCTTACATACACATTGAAGTTGCTTTGGTTTTCCTTAGCTATTCAGCTTTTAAGATCAAGAAGGTACAAATTATCTTTGATAGTTCTGTGTTCCCTAGTAACTCTGATAACCTCCATACACTTAGAGGTTTTTCCCAGATCTCAAGCTCCCTGGACATTTAATATAGGAATAGCATAAACAACCCTCCCTTTGTCTTAATTTGATGGCCATCAGAAAGTGTTTCTTTCAACTGTGATACTAAAGGAAAAGTTTTTAACAGTTAAACAAAAATCAAGTATTTAATGGGAAATTTGCCCCATAACATCCAATTCAAATGCATACAGAACAAGTGAGGCATTCAGTGCAGATCTGAAGTAGCCTCCTACCTGTGGCTTAAACAGGAGACAGTCATTCCCAAAGCTCTTGGGTAGCTGTTAAGTATTTCACAGGTATAAAGCATTAGAAGACAAGTTTACAACAGAGTAGTAGTCATCAAGCCAGTAAACCTAAACCATTACCTAAAACTGGGTGGCAAGATAGATATTTTCAGAGCACCTCTAGACTGGATTTCTTACACCTTTTTAAGAGAGAAGGATACTTTAGAAAAGGCCAGACTGTACAAGCCATACCTACTCTCTGCAGAAAGTAAACATCACAGATTATCTTTTCCTAAAAAGGTATTTTTCTTAAAAATCCTACAAAACTGTAAAAAGGAAAATAAAACCTTATTTCAAGTATTTGATTACCAGTGAATACTCACTGTACACACATTTTAGACTATTTTTATACAGACCACATTATGTACCTCAAAAGTATGTACTCATGTAGCAACAAAATCATACATGCAGAAGTGAACTCACAGCAAGAAGATCAAGCTTTGTATTACAAAGGATACAGACATGACTCTTTACATCATTACGAAGTCCTTTACGAACAAATTCATAGGCTTCTTCCTTCTTCCCTAAGCAGTTCAAGGTCAGTCCTTTCATCGCCAGCGTCTCTGTAAGACATACCATATTCTTATGTTTCTGACTCCCATATGCCAGTTTCACAGCACAGACACCCTTTGAAGTTGCTACACAGTGAAGTTCCCCATTAAACGATAAATTTAGATCAGGATAGCGGCCCAGCACAGCTGAAGACTGTTATAGGGAAGCATTTCCTTTCTTGAAATTAGTCTTAAAAAAACACGGCAGAATATCATACAGATGTGATCAACCACAGACAAACTTTAACTAATAAATACATTTAACCAGCTTTATGGGAGTTAACAATAAGCTAAAGCAATTTCAGAGAGTTTCTCAATATGTGTTAAAGTTCCAGGTAGGCAGAACAAGAAGAAAAAAAAAAAAAAAAAAAGAGTCATTAGGTTGTGTCACACCCTAAGAAACAGATCTGTCACAGTCAGCTCCACTATTACAGGTTGCTTAGAAAGCACTAGTTAAGAGAAATATACTTCCTGCTACAGTATTCTGGGGATAAAAGACCTTCTCAAAGCCTTAGCACTTTAATCAACATTCCAAGAGGCACAAGATTCCAAATAATACATTGGTATTGCTATTTCCCCCACTTTTCCCCCATTATTCAAGTGGGAAACACCTAGCATGTAATGCATGCACTATGCCTGAAAGGTGATGCAGATACGTTTTGCTTAATAAGAGAACCCTTAGGTTTGGTCCCTGCCAGAAGATTATTAGTCACATTTTCATCATAGTATTCTGTTTTCCCTCCAGTTGCAACCTTTTCCTCAGTATTAATGGCAATGTCCCATCATCTCAACCTGTTTAACTCTGTATTCCGTAAAAGTACACGTAAAGGGAATGATGATCCAAAATGAGCCAAGGTTTTTCTTTTGTTTTTACATTGTCCTCCATCCACGCTGTAAGAACAAAATAAGCTAGAATAATATCTTCCTGATGATACCAGGAAGCTTGAGAAAAAAAAAAATATCCCCATTGTGGGAAGGAGGGCAAGCTACTCCTCACCTTCCCACACCAGGGAGATAACTGTCCAGCCACAGCAATCCATCTGTTTGTCACCTCCTCACTACATTTTTCAAATTCCTTGTCTCTGAAGCTAAGTGTGACAACAGTGCAGCTTCCCATCAGATCACTTCACGAGCTTAGTTCTGCTTCAGCTGTTCATTCCAGGCTTTGCTCCCAAGCTTCAAAGCCATTAGTGGCTCAGAGCCCAAGTAGTATGTGTACTGCCAAGGCAGCAAGTTGTCCTGGAAAAGTTTAAGAGGCAGCAAGAGCAGAAGAGACAGAGATATATACTGAGATGTTATAAAAACACAACTGCTAATAGAGAGAAATGCATTAGGTCAGAGCTGGACAAGGCACTCTAGCTTTGAAGCAACAAGAAAAACTGTACTTTTATCTCTAGGGGAAGAAACGAAGGCAAGGAAGAAAAAGCAGACACTGATGGAAGCATGAAAAGGATTAGTCGAACATTTTGCCAAGATTTGACAGTGTCAAACAGAAAAATAATTTTACTGACACGGTACGTGCACACTCAGCGTTAGGCTGCTTCAACAGCAGACAAAGAAGAAAGATTCACTGCATCAGAAGGAAAGATTGGCTGAACCATACCACAGAAGCCCTGTAACACAGTAAGACTACAGTATCTTATTGAGGATTAAGTTCTGACAGATGTAAATAGAAGCAACATCTTGCTCTTCAGTTTCCTAAGTATTTAACAGAACAGGATCTCCAGATTCTGTCCTCAGCTTCAAGTCTTAGCACCAACAGTATCACACTTCACTCTTTGTAAGTAGAAGCTTGGTATACAGTACAGAAAATTTATGCACTTAAACAAAAGCAAGATTTTTAATTCATTGGCAGAATACTTTTGTATGATAGTCAAAAAAGGCTGAGCTTGCTATTAAATAGGAATGTATAGAAAAACCCACACTAGCATTCTGACCCAGAAACCTAAAAAGGCAGCTTACTTGGAAGCTTCACTGAAGTGTGCTTCTACCATATGTATCCTGATCTTCATCATTCCACTACACAGAAGTGTTTCTAACTGAGCTAGGGTGGAAATTTGGTCTGAATGCACAAAGACTGAAAATCCAGAGTAAGTATTCAGTCATAAGGACAGAACAATACTCAGCAACTGGCTTCTTTCTTTCTCAGTTGTATGGAATAGATTGATTATACATGTAAACTCACGACAGGAGAAAAAAACCCAACACTTAAATCTGCAGTTACCTCCATGTTCAGCAAATTTTGGGTTAGAGAGGATCATCTTGCAGAACTTGAGTCCATTTTTGTACTGCTTTTGTTCGTAACATTTCTGGAAAAAAAGATGGAATACAATCACTGAAATAAATGCATTTAAAACCAGAGTACCTTAACATACTAGTACAAATGTAGTAGTTCCTTCAGTAAGGTATGGTAACAGATCACTAACGAGTTCTAGTTGAATATGACTATTCATATTACATTCCCTTCTTTCAGCATTCAGAACAGCATCTGCCCTCATTTACATGCAGCCAATGCTCTACCTCATGGTCTCCTTTTTGTAAAAAGTTAGTAATTCCTTTTCAACAAAAATAGGAAATGCAAGAAGGAGTGTCTACTTCAATTCAGAAATTCTTTCAAGACGAGACAGTTTTAAAACATACAGATACTCCTTTCAACATCCCATTTCGCTGGCCTAGTGACCTCCCAGAGTAAGAAATCTCAGACAGAAGACTTTCCTTGTTGCCTATGTAGACTTTTGGGAGGAAGAGAGAAACCATGAAGTAGGATAAACCTATTGTAACCTCAAAAATCTATATATAGACACCCAGGGAGGCAGAACTTACCTGGGAATTAAAAAAAAAATATATATATATCTAATGGCTAGCTGGAATAATACAGCCAAGAGCTACTTTTAGATTTATTTAAGGTACCATTTACGTAATCACTAGGTAAACTGGCAAACAATGCAGTTCAACTGTGGGAACACAAGGGAAAAAAACCAACCACGTGAACTGGGTCTCTTTTCTTCTTTGGAACCACACTACCTGATGTCAATAAGTCTGTAAGGTCTTAGTAATTTAAATCCATTAGTGATCACTATAGTCGATCACTTTAAAATAAGTTTATTTAAGCCAGTTAAAGGCATGCTTATATCAGTAAGCATGAAAATGATTTGAAGTCATTTAAATTTCTTAACTTGAAGGACACAAAAACCAATGGGCTTAACTTGGCATCATTTTCACTTAATAAGGTGTATTGTCCTGCTGCAATTTCGACAGCTGTTCTCAGGAGAAATTATGTCATTTCAGCTACGTGCTTGAGTACTTTAACTGGCCATTCCCACTCCATCAATCTTCCAGGACAGAGGTAAAGTCTATGTTAAATTAATGCAAAGGGTAATAATTCCTTTGCAGATGTAATACATCATCCCATTGCTTCCCAGGGTCTGAGCAGCACAGAAACAGGGTTACACTCACTCTTGGGCAATTGGCTGAGGTGCCCCAACAAGGGTCCTCCTCCAGCCTCTGGGAAAGGGCTTAACCACAGTTTTGAAGTCTTTGTTGCCTGGAACTCAAGACATTTGCAGTTAACCATGAATAAGTGGAGATTAAATTATAGAATAATTTAGGTCAGCATGAACCTTTGGAGGTCACCTAAATCACCCCTCAAAACAAAGAGAGCTAACCTTAATATCAGATCAGGTTGCTCTGCCTGGCTGACTTCTGGCAAGATGGCCAGGGAGTTCCCATTGGAGGCAAATCATTTACACTATGGCAATTAACATTTAAACAGCAGCAACAAGAAAACCTTTGAGAATTTTAAGATGAGAACTAGTTTCCACATCTTTATCTGAAATAACCCGTGTTGCAGCAAAATTTGGAGTCCCCTCCAGGGGAAGGTCAAGTACTCCCATTCAACTATCTTTTATTTATTTCTTAACATAAGATGCTTAGTATCATTTTTAAAGAACCATCAGAAAATTCTCAAAGAATGCTTTATAAGTTTATTCAGGTATGCCTGAAAAAAGTAACAGAATAGTGAACATTCATCCAAGATTCCACAACTCTTGCAATGGTGTCTGAAACGCCAAATATACAACAATGCTTAACCATAGAACAGAAGATAGTTGAGTCAAGTATGCACCTAAAATAGACTAACTACTTGAGGAAATAATATCTATTATCCTTGTTCTGGCATTTTTATCCTGTAGAGTTCAGTTTCAGGCCTAGAATAAGAACACAACTTCAGTAACTACAGAAAAAGAAGAGATTTTTGGAGGATAAACAAGATCACATTTTTTTAAAGGCCAACAGATAGATGGAAGAGAGAAGTTAACACTCTCCACCAAGAAGCTGTAGTTCAACATTCACAGTTGTCTGGCTTGCTGATATAAGACAACCAGTATACTTGTACTTGTCAATTAACAGGTTAGCTCAAAACCAGCCACAAACCACACCATTCCTTGCCCAGCTGCTAGTTACTAGACAAAAAGAGGGTCTCCCTACAAAAACATAACAAATCAGTATGAAATGCAACTTTATGCAACTCCACTGCTTATGAGACAAGCCTTGCTGGCTAGTCAAAGGTAACTACTAGTTCTGTTCCCTTCAAATACATGCATATATGCACACACATAAATAAGTTATATATTTATACTAATACATTGGCTTAAATGTGTATCAACATAAGAGAACAGGGCTTTGCTCAGTAAAGTAAATTATTTGACTCTCATCATCAACACTTACAGATATACTGAAAGGCTCACAGATTCAGTTACATGGACAAGCCTGGGGCTTTAAAGCATCCAAATTTCATGAATGGACTGCTTTTAAACTTCTGTCTGTCCAAAAACTGTGAATGAGCACACCACACTCCACCTGTAACTTGTTTTCAGGAGAATCGAGTTTGCTGCCATGTGATGCCATCTCATTTTGTAGTACAGATGGGAATTTCATAGTTGAAAAACCCGATGTCTCCATATGTAGTCTCAAGTTTCATACCAATCAGGACAAATATAGCTGAAATGCGTTCATCAGTATCTGTCCCACTGCGTTAAGTCTTCGATATATTAAAAGCTCAAGCTTATATGCTGGGTTGCTTTTGCTTTTTTTTTTTTTATAAAAACCACCTTATCTGCTGTGCTTAATGTAAGGGTCCCCATCACCCTTTTATCGCAATCATTTTCTGCTAAAACTAAAGCCAAATCACGGATGTTTACATGCCTGAAGCCACAAAGGGAGATTTTGGCAAGGCCAAAATGTTATCCAGAACTTCTGCTACCAGATGTTACTGGAAGGATGTTACCTCCTCTAGCAAAGATCGCATCCTGGTTTATTCCCTTTTTCATCACTAATTCAAAGACTTTGCTATACAGTTAAGCTAGACATCATTTTATGCACTTTCAGATAAGTATCAAGTGCCACTACATAGAGGTCAAATAGGCACAGCATCTACAAAGTAACTATAACTGTAAAGGTAAAAAAATACTTGTAAGAAGAATACAAGAGCAAGAAGATATTTAAACCTATATTACAGTGTTTTGCTGCTTCTACTTAAGGAACTGCCATTCACAAATTCCAATTTATTTTTTGCATCATACCTTCTTTTTTTAAAGATAAAAAAACCCTCCCACTGCTAAATATCAACACGATCAGGATCTGAACAGCTCACTAATGTAAGTTATAAAACAGAAGAACAATGTATCACTGCTCAATCGCATATGCAATTTACAAATAAATTACATTTCTCTATTTGCAACATCAGGTTAGTAAAGGGAGGCTTTTACAGACTACTCCTCCCCAGACAAAACATTTGACACTTAAAAAAGGTCTTGCATTGAGAGAACAGCTATGTTTTTCACATACTGATGATAGAGTTTAATACACAGATCAGCAGTTTTATGGCTGAAGAACACTTCATTATGGCCCTCAGACATTAGTATTCACTTCTGAGGAGCCATCTAACAAAAAAAAAAAATCTCAATTCACTACTCAAAGATTGCAGTTGTGGCAACCAATTCCCTTCCTCGCTCCCTGTCCCTAGTGCCTCCTAACGTACTGAAATGACATATTATTTCATAAACCATTTTCACATGAAGGCTGAATAAAATGTAGTACCCCATTCCAAGAATGAGGACACTTATTACATCAAATCAAATAGCTGTGTTAAGCACAGCAACCAGGTTTCCTTGGTCAACTTAAACGTTTTAATAGTTTTAAGTTGTTTAAGATGGGCTGTGACCGTAGCAGATGTGAAGGGGTTCAATCCAAATGAGACACACTGAGCAGTCTGTAAGGGGAATTATAAGAAAGGTGGGGACAGACTTTTTAGCAGGGCTTGTTGTGATAGGACAAGGGGTAGATTCACACTAGAAACAAGGAAGAAGTTTTTTTACAGTGAGGGTGGTGAAACACTGGCACAGGTTGCCCAGAGAGGTAGTAGATGCCCCATCCCTGGATACATTCAAGGTCAGGTTGGAGGGTGCTCTGAGCAATCGGATCTATTTGAAGATGTCCCTGCCTGTTGCAGGGGGGGTTGGACTAAATGACCTCTAAAGGTCCCTTCCAACCCAAAGTATTCTATGTTTTTACATGCAAACACTGATTTGGAAGTTGGTTTTCTATTAATACAGGCTTCCACGCTGCCTCGCCAGAAACATGCTGGACCATCAGAATCACCAATAAGAAAAATGAGCATTTCAACTAATTTAACTATTTCTAACTAGCTGAATAAAAACTGCTTCAAGCTTTATTAGAAGAACATCACTTGTTTAAATTTATTAGCCTTCCCTGATACTGTACTTCCACATAATCCTGCTTGTGCACCTCTCCGTGCTCAGTTTCAACATTTTTCTTGAAGGTAGAGAGAAGGTAGCATCTTCTCTCGTTGCCAACATTTTGGTGACAAACTCTGGGGTTTCTGCTAACACCTACAATCCATTTTAAAAAAATAATCTTATGTTCTCAATACTTACCTCTTCAGTTTTTTAAACTGTGCATCTGAGACACAGTTTAAAGAACTGGGTTGGGTAAGGAAGGAACCCAAGAGCTAAATGTGGAACATCGAAACCCAGAGAACAGGACAAGGCTTACACATCAAGCCCTTTGGAAAGAATGCTGGAAGTCAACTGTGCTGGAAATCTGTCCAAGCCACAATTGTGATCAAGTTCAGCAATAAAAAGCCCTCAGAGTTATCACTGACAGTGACTCTGATCAGCAACTTTTCCTAGGAGCTGACAGTTATTTAGGGGCTGTTCTAATTATTAATACATATTTCTGACCAAACCCAGGCACAATCAATACAGGAACATCAGCACACTGTCAGTATTCTTCTTAATTGGTATTTAACACTTGGACCTTTTAAAAAGCCTTCCTTGTTTTATTGCATATCTATAAAACAATGTCATCTGCATCTCACAGCCATTGAAGAAATTAGTTATCCAAGCACCTTCATGATATTTTAGGCAGAACTCAGCATATCCTGTTCTGATGCTAACAAATAATAATGATCAAATTATTTGCCAATTTGATAGCAAGATCTAACACCATCTTGTTTGAATGATATACGATTAAGTTCCAAAAGAGTTCAGCTTTCCATCTGTGTTGGAAATGCTCCTTGTATCATGAAATACTTGGATACTTGGCGATAGCGATACAGGAAAAGAAAGCACCATGATACTATTAAATTTCGGAGACAGACTAGGGCCCTCTACATGATGTTCCCCAACTAGCAACCCTCTCTCCACACTGATTTCAGTTCAATGATGTTTAAGAGAATGGGAAAAAACCCAACCACCTACCAGCCAGAAGGGGCTTCAGCTCATAGAGACCAAGGAAAAAGTTCATTACTACTTTCTCATTCTCACAGCATCCTAGATTTCTAGTCCCAGGACAACCCTTCCAGTCTATCAACACGTCCTTCCAACCTTTCCCTTAAGCCCTGCTGGTATTTTATATATACATGGCCATCCCTGTTCCCTGGTAAGGGTGGCTAATCTCATCAGCTGATATAAAAAGCAGATGAAAACAACCCAGCTCCAGCCTTGCTTGCTCCCTCTGTCAATATGGACAGGCCACATGGATCTTCCCCAGACCTGGGGACTTGGCAATGCAGAACAGTGCTGAGTCAGACCACGGTGGCATACAATGGAGTATGTGGTCAGCATTATATATAGTGGTAATGTTTTGATCAAAGTACCAAAGTCACAGTAATATCTAAGCTTTTACTATCATGATTCTCTGTATATAGCATTTTGTCCTTTAACCAGCTTTTCCCCAATTAAGTTCAAATCTACAGAATGCACAAAACATATTACAACTATTACTGTACAGAATGCAGGTGTAAATCACTGCTGGTTGCACTCTATTATTGGCAGAAGAAAACCAATATGGTATTTATTATCAGAAAGAACATGCGTGATAAGAGAATGTTGTTTCAACATTTATTGTCAGAGACATCTTTAACAGCCCAATAAACTATGCCTTTTAAAGGGGGAAGCTCCTTATTAAAAGGCTTTAACACCTAGTCTAATTCTGCGCTGTGCACACACATGTAAGACAACTTTAATCCCCAGAATATCCTTTTCAAAGGGGCAGAAACAAGAGAACACACGGTAAGAAGAGCTCTTGCTTACAAGTACTTGGCATCTGTAACTTCCTCACTCTCTGAGTTAGCAGCGTTCTCTACTGCTTATGAACATGTGTGTGTCTCTGCAAAGCAGAAATCGTAACAGCAACACTAGAAATTAGATGAGTCACAGCCCTATCACACATTTTCTACTGGTTTTTAATCCGCACTTTGTGTAGAAGTACTGAAGAGACCAATCTGCCCCATCTCCTGGGATGAAACTGTGATTAGCCTAGCAAGAACTCAGGCTGAGCAGGTGCTCCACAAGCTCGTGGAACTGCATCTGCGAGCAGTTAAGCAAATGAAACTATCAACATTAGCACTGTTTTGCCAGACCTGATAGACATAAACATATAAATCCCAGGCTTTAAAAAGTTATGCTTTTATTTAGACATCTTAAAGCAAGTTCAAGGCGAATACTGATGCAAGCCTTAAACGCCAACTGCATCTCAACATTCCCTAGAAGGTTTCACAGCGATTCAGACAAAAAAGTTGCATGAATCATAACAGATCAGGCCAGAGATATCAGACTTACCTGGTTCAGGCCACCAGAGGCAAGATACGAGTGGCAGATGCATAAGGAGAGGCTTATGAATAAGAGAAGCATTATTACAGCTCTCTCCAGAATGTTCTCAGCCTCCGGTTATTTGTGCTTTCCCAGTCCTCTGAGCCAAAGGGTATATATTCACACACACCCAAAAAAGTAAAGGGCTGCCCCCCCACTACCCACAAACCTTGAAGTGCCTAAAACTTTTCATAGCTACTACATCTTCCAAAGGGTTCCACAGTATAACTACCTTTTTGTTAAGAACTTTTTGTTTGGAGCCTGCTACTTTGCACCCACCATTTCTACCAAAATGCAAACTAGGCATAACAGCCTGAAAACAGGCGAGTCCCTACTTCTCCAGGCTCTTCCTCATTTGAGAATCTTCTTTTAAGTTCTTTCTCCTTCAAGAAGGTCATTTCACACTTGCATCCTTCTGCTGAGGAGGCCAGGCAGGCAGGGAGTACCAGGGGGAAAAGCAACATACCCAGAACTACTGCAAATGTAGCCTTGCAGTACACTTGAGTGGTGGCCTAACAGCATTTTTCTCTTCACGACACTAGGATTCCCCAGCTTCCAACTATGGTACAAAGAAATAGTTTTAAACAACCTCAAAAATCCCTAAAAATCTCAAATCTTAGGGGCAATCCAGCTCACAGCCCATACTACATCTACATTAAATTAGGATTTCCAAGTCTAACACACCTATGAACAATTTTACTTGCTATGACTCCACTTACTCCAGAAACATGAAGTACTTCTGCATATTTTCAGATGGCCTTCACCTCTTCTGCCATGAGGAGTTCAGTACAACTCAACTCTTCTTGCTATTCATCACTTGTTCTGTTCAATATAACCGTAGGCAATTAAGAGAAAGTTCCAGCACAAAACACAATGGGTCTTAATTCTGAAAAGTTATCGTTTATACATACAGGAACTTTCCTTTAAGCAAAAAAAAAAAGTCCCAAGCGAATAAACAACCGACACCATTCCATGGGAGCTCGCTTTATGAGCCTTTCACAATGATATCTACAAACTCCTTTTCAAAAATTAAACCAGGAATATTTATTTGGGAATAGAGTCTCCTCCAAATCAGACTCCCTCAAATCACTGACAGATGTGAAGCATGATATTCCCTTACCAAAGCCTTGCTGACTCTTACCATTAGTCTATCATCTGTCCTCCACAATTCTGTTATTTCAGTAGCCTGCAGCTGGCCAGGCGTCCTCAGCACCTCTTTTTGAAAGGAAACAGCCTACACTCTTCCTGTGCTGCCCCTCCTTAGCAGCACAAGTAACAACCACACCACAAATCAGTGTGATTAGTTACACCAGATTTTTGATGACAGCTCCACACTCTTCTCTTTAAAGGGGGTCTTTAACAGAGACTTCAGACATGTACTACTCCAACAGTGGATTACAACTACCTCAACTAAGTTACTCATGTCATTTGGGAGGCATTAACATGAATAGCATCACACCTTCTCAATTATTGAGTTTAATAGTTTGGTAATTCCACCACATCATTACTAGGAGACAGACTTATGCATGCTTATAATCCATTATTCTTTCATTACATAAAATGAAAAAGACTTTTAGAATTTTATGAATCAGAATTAATTTAATTAACTCCTACAAACACTTGCATATTTTTCTTTTATCAAAGAAGAAATCTCTTAAGATTATTGTAGAAGTTAGGAAACAAAAAAGACACTACAGAGAAGCTGAATGACAATTCAGAGATAGAACATTTAAGATAATTTCTAAGATTTCCTCACCCAAAGAAGTGGAAGATACATGCCTGAGTGAACTAAGCAGCAACAAGTCACTGCTAGAAAGGGACGTATTTGCAAACTTTTTGTGTTTAATTACTTGAAGTCAAACAAGAGTAAATGGCTAAACTGGTCTTAGTACAGTAATGCCTTGTATCTGAAGAGGTACTAGGACTTAGCTCCCTCATGGCAGGATGCAATATTCACAGGCTAACCCTTTCTCAAGGGAAACACATTTGCAATTAAAGCAGCAAACCTTATTTTCTGCAACAACAATATGTGGAATTCACTAAGAAATTAAAGGATTAACTATTTACGAGCATGACACTGTCCATAGTTATATTAGGCATGAAACAAAACACTAGACAATACCTTACACTGCGTGACACTGGGTAGTTACCAATAGTTATTACAAGACACAAAGCATTTCTTAAAAACAAAAACAAATTGGCAAGTAACCCATGAAAGTACAACAACAACCCCACGGCTTTCCTCTGAAGTACTCATAAGGACTACTACCATGCCCTGTCCAGACAGAGATGATTTGATGCTATAAAGCCAAAGTTTAAAACTAATTTTAAGATGAGACATAGTTTATAATCTGGATTCTAAGGTGGAGAAAAAACCCCCACAAAGCTGCTGAAACCGAAACACTCTGAAGGTAAGTTTACAACTGTTTTAAATACACAAAATAAAAGATCTGCCTAAGCTTACTAGAAGTAAACACCAAATGCACATTATCAAACTTCATTGTTAACAAGAAGCATTTTTAAGCCACCGGCCTATATGCTTAGTTTAGATTGCATCTGCCCCATTCACTTGAGAAGTGACATGAGCCAAAGACTGACTTTAAGTAGCAAGAAACACCCCAGCATTCCTATATTAATTCTTCTTTACAGATGCCTTTCTCTTTCCATAAAGGGGGAGCCAGGAACCTTTCAAACACTTCCTCCAGGCCTTCTGGGAGACTGAGCAGTGAAAGAACAGAGCCTGAAGTTGCTCAGCCCCTCCCTCGCAAGCAACATCACACCTTCAAGCCCCATCAGAGCTTCCAGGGGAAGAGCACTAGTCTGAGAAAAAGCCCCTGTAGAATAGTACAAGTAAGGCTTAAGAAGTGAAACAGAGTTGGAAGTCAGGACAGTGAGAGAAATGAGCTCTAGCACTAGCTATACAGTAGTACTGAGAAACTAGAACTGCCACCTATGCTGCAATTGGCATTATTAATTGCTGTTGCCCCAATCACTTGACAACTAGTTTTAAGTCAGCTTGTTCAAGTACTGCCAAGCGTGCGGGCACACCAATTGATGTGGCTTAAAGACTATTTACTCAGCTTCCTGAGCAGACTTCACAGCTTACACTGAGCTCCATATGAGGCCACACTAGTCTGGGCACCTCTAAGCTTGGTGTGCTGTAATGTGGGCATCTTGCTCAGACTGTTGATAGCCTGTCTCACATGTTACATCATGCACCAAGTCGCTGACTCCTAAGTCATTCTCCTGATCTCCAAAGGAGTTTCCCATTTCATAACTGCTAATTCTCCACAGAGTGTTTGTAAAAATACTTAGTCTTAATATACAAGTACAGTTTCCTCACATCTGTTCCAAGTGATTAAATCACTACATGCTTGTAAGGTCTTATTATACAGCCTCCTACATAATTCCCCCTCCCCCCCGCTTTTTAAAATGCCCATAGCATCCCTAATAATTTCAAGTATTCGGGCAGTGCCAAAGTAGGCAAAAGCTGCTTCAATTAGAGAGGAACCTTTAGCACTGCAAGCTGTATTACTACACTAAAATACTCTGAAACACGTCAGGCAACCAGAGGGTTCAACTTGTACTATTTAGACAGTAGTATTCCAGACACAGAGCCATGAAATAGTAATAAGAAATTAAGTTTCAAGAAGTATCAATACATGAAGTGACAAGCCAGCGAGTAAAATAATTTGTGATTAACACTTTAGGAATTGTAACTAGCTACTACACGGCACCACTTAAACCTTCTGAAGGCTTTAGAAAGCAAGTAAGTTTCCATATCAGCCTTACTGAAGTTTTATGCCCCTCTTTCTCTTACGTAAGTCTTTATGTTTTGTCCACTGCTTAATACAGAAAAAAAAAAAGTTGTCTAAAATAAGCTCTCCAGAAAAGCTTCTCTACATTTCAGTTGAAAAAACTTCAGAAGTGACTGCTACTGTGAACTTGTTTGCTACTAGTAAGAATAATCACTTAACTGTTCTAATATTAGTCATTTATTTTTAGCCGAGAGAAAGAGGAGTGCTAGAATGACTTACTAAGATGCATACCACGAGCATGCTGTAAGCAACAAACCACCATTAAGAACCATTAAGTCTTAAAACCTGCATCCTACCCAAAGCAGGTAAAAGAAAACAGCTCGGAAGCACCTGCCGAAATGCACCAGCTTACAGAGGGAGTACACAGGCTCACACACACACACACTGCTTGTTTTGAGCTCAGCTTCCTGAAGCTAAAATGCTCAACCTCTCAACCACCAAGTTATTGAAACTAGACTAACAAATTCCCACAAAAGTGAAGAAATCCGTGCCTGCCAACAGATTACCACCGTGCCGCACAGAGCTCCCCTGCCTGCCGCCCAGCAAACTGGCACAAAACGCCTCAACTTTATTGAGGCTGGAATTCCATTACTGAAAAGCTCGGGAAAGAGGGAATCTGTTGTTTTCTTGTGGGATGTGTTTGGTTTGTTTTTTTTTTTTCCCCTCGGGGGTGCGCACGCATGTGTGTGCTTCGTTTCCATAAAGAGTTAGCGCTATAAAATATACAGTGATTGAGGAGAAACTTGGAAGCGAGCTCGCTCTTTGGAGTCACCTCACCAACACCAAACGTCCTTTGCACCATTAAACCTCCAAGAGCTGCCCCGAGACAACGATTTAGCCAAAAAGCGGCCCCGCACGCAGAAGTTGAGAGAAACCTACAGAGTTCGGGTACTTTCATCTGTCGGGCTCCTTCAGCCACGTTTCAGACCGCTCAGCGAAGCGGCTTTCAGCCAGTCCCTGCACACTAAATGTTCACCGATGTTCTTACCAACAGCGAAGCACCCACGGGAGACCAACTCAGCGACACCAAATCCCCGCTGCGCCCCCGCCCCGCTTCGGGGTCTGTCTCCCACCCTCCCGGTGGCGAGGAGCCGCTGCGGTGGGGCGCCCCACCGACCCCTCAGACAGACCCCCAGGGTACAGCAAGGGGAGGAGAAGGGGGGAAAGGATGACAGCTCCCCCCGCCAAAGCAAAGCCGCCATCCCCAGCCCC
>NW_015094510.1:12134469-12135830 GCF_001431845.1 Calidris pugnax | reverse complement strand
AAGAAGGGGAAAGGGAGGGGGAAGGAGAACCCCCAACTCGGCGGCGCGACTCTTGCCCGAGCGGCGGCGACTCTTTAACTCATTGGCCTGCACCGCCCTCCCCGCCGGCTCCCCTCAGACGCGGCGCGGGAGCGCGGCCCCTCTGCGCAGCTGCCGGGGGAGGCCTGGCCGGCCCGCCTGACGCTGCAAAATGGCAGCCGGGGTCCCCTCCGCGCAGGCGCACCGCCGCCGGGCGGCCCCCCGCTGCTTCCCCCCTCACACGGGAACACACACACCCCCGCTGCTCCGTGTCGAGCCGGGGACGGAGAGGGGGATCGGCTAACGAGTGAGGGGTCTTCCGCGGCGCCTCACTCTCTTATCCCCTCGGCCCCTCCGGCCTCGTTGTTTGTCGGCCCTGAGGGGAGTTAACCTGCCGTGGGGCGGGCCTGAGGCGGGGAGCCCTCGGCAAGGCCCTGAGGGCAGGAAGGGGCTGGCACCCGCCGAGGTTTGTCACAAATAGTGACTCCCGCTCGTACGGGTCGCGGCGGTTTCTGAGGCGAAGGGGGTTTTGCAGCGTTTGGCCTCCGCCGGCCGCGGCTGGGAGGGGAGGGGGACGCAGAAAGTCGCCTTTGTGTGGTGGCTGCCCTGCTTCTCTGCCTCTGGTAACCCAGTGGTGGTGGCCGCCATCCACTGCTTCTCTGCCTCTGGTAACCCAGTGGTGGTGGCTGCCATGCCCAGCTTCTATGCCTCTGGTAGACCAGTGATGGTGGCCACCATCCGCTGCTTCTCTGCCTCTGGTAACCCAGTGGTGGTGGCCGCCATGCCCAGCTTCTCTGCCTCTGGTAGCCCAGTGGTGGTGGCTGCCCAGCTTCTTTGCCTCTGGAAACCCAGTGGTGGCCTGTTTCTCTGCCTCTGGAAACCCAGTGGTGGCCTGTTTCTCTGCCTCTGGAAACCCAGTGGTGGCCTGTTTCTCTGCCTCTGGAAACCCAGTGGTGGCCTGTTTCTCTGCCTCTGGAAACCCAGTGGTGGCCTGTTTCTCTGCCTCTGGAAACCCAGTGGTGGCCTGTTTCTCTGCCTCTGGAAACCCAGTGGTGGCCTGTTTCTCTGCCTCTGGAAACCCAGTGGTGGCCTGTTTCTCTGCCTCTGGTAGCCCAGTGGTGGTGGCTGCCAGCTTCTCTGTCTCTGGTAACCCAGTGGTGGTGGCTGCCGCCCAGCTTTTCTGCCTCTGGAAACCCAGTGGTGGTGGCTGCCATCCCCTTCTTCTCTGCCTCTGGTAGCCCAGTGGTGGTGGCCGCCATCCCCCTGCTTCTCTGCCTCTGGTAACCCAGTGGTGGTGGCCGCCATCCCGCCAGCTTGCTTGAAGTGGGTATTTTGGAGAGCCA
>NW_015094510.1:12078055-12131600 GCF_001431845.1 Calidris pugnax | reverse complement strand
GGGCGGCCCGGCGGCTGTCGGTGCGAGGGAGGGGAAAGAAGGGGAAAGGGAGGGGGAAGGAGAACCCCCAACTCGGCGGCGCGACTCTTGCCCGAGCGGCGGCGGCGGCGACTCTTTAACTCATTGGCCTGCACCGCCCTCCCCGCCGGCTCCCCTCAGACGCGGCGCGGGAGCGCGGCCCCTCTGCGCAGCTGCCGGGGGAGGCCTGGCCGGCCCGCCTGACGCTGCAAAATGGCAGCCGGGGTCCCCTCCGCGCAGGCGCACCGCCGCCGGGCGGCCCCCCGCTGCTTCCCCCCTCACACGGGAACACACACACCCCCGCTGCTCCGTGTCGAGCCGGGGACGGAGAGGGGGATCGGCTAACGAGTGAGGGGTCTTCCGCGGCGCCTCACTCTCTTATCCCCTCGGCCCCTCCGGCCTCGTTGTTTGTCGGCCCTGAGGGGAGTTAACCTGCCGTGGGGCGGGCCTGAGGCGGGGAGCCCTCGGCAAGGCCCTGAGGGCAGGAAGGGGCTGGCACCCGCCGAGGTTTGTCACAAATAGTGACTCCCGCTCGTACGGGTCGCGGCGGTTTCTGAGGCGAAGGGGGTTTTGCAGCGTTTGGCCTCCGCCGGCCGCGGCTGGGAGGGGAGGGGGACGCAGAAAGTCGCCTTTGTGTGGTGGCTGCCCTGCTTCTCTGCCTCTGGTAACCCAGTGGTGGTGGCCGCCATCCACTGCTTCTCTGCCTCTGGTAACCCAGTGGTGGTGGCTGCCATGCCCAGCTTCTATGCCTCTGGTAGACCAGTGATGGTGGCCACCATCCGCTGCTTCTCTGCCTCTGGTAACCCAGTGGTGGTGGCCGCCATGCCCAGCTTCTCTGCCTCTGGTAGCCCAGTGCTGGTGGCTGCTGGGTTTCTCTGCCTTTGGAAACCCAGTGGTGGTGGCTGCCCAGCTTCTTTGCCTCTGGAAACCCAGTGGTGGCCTGTTTCTCTGCCTCTGGAAACCCAGTGGTGGCCTGTTTCTCTGCCTCTGGTAGCCCAGTGGTGGTGGCTGCCAGCTTCTCTGTCTCTGGTAACCCAGTGGTGGTGGCTGCCGCCCAGCTTTTCTGCCTCTGGAAACCCAGTGGTGGTGGCTGCCATCCCCTTCTTCTCTGCCTCTGGTAGCCCAGTGGTGGTGGCCGCCATCCCCCTGCTTCTCTGCCTCTGGTAACCCAGTGGTGGTGGCCGCCATCCCGCCAGCTTGCTTGAAGTGGTTATTTTGGAGAGCCAGGCTGCCCGAAAGCCTTGGGAGGTGTTGCTGGAGGAGAGCAAAACTACAAACTGCAGAGCCTTTTTTGAGTGGCTGCCGGCTTGCTGTGCCCGGGTGGTAATTTAAGGGAAGAACAGCAAAATCAGCAGTCAGGCTTTGAGCAAGCGGGGATGTCATCTATTGCATTTGGTGCGTTTTTCAGCAGTTGATTATGTAAAACTTCCCAGCTCTATCGTGCCTGTTTAGAACAGTAAGTGTTTATTTATGGCTTGGCTCCTTCACCAAAAGAGGTTTAAGGTCTTTTGGAAATAAATTGTTCTTTTCGTTATTCCCAGAAATCATTTTTAAATGAATCTTTGCAAAAATTTAAAAATAACAAAAAAATAACCAACCGGAAACACTGAAAGCACATGGCCTGGGGCATGTACTTAGAAAGAAAACTGGTTAAACTGACAAGGTTACAAGCAATTACAAACGACCATCTTACAGGGGAAATAAAAATTAGGCAGCTTCAGTTGGAATCTGTGTTTATGTAATTACCCTTTAAAAATATTAATTATATTTTGGTATGTTTTAAAGGGATATTAATTTTTTTAATAATATGGTTATCCACTTACTGTCTGAGATGATGAACATGATAGATACCCACAATAAAGCAAGTGTGTGGAAAATAGTATATAACAAAAGCCAGTTAGAAAGGCTGTGTACTTAACATATTTTATTTGTTTACACATAAAAGTAGGTGACTGACTGACAGGATCCCAAGCAGTGTGTCTTTGACTTGGCATGAGCCTTGCTGAAGCTGAAGGACATGATAGCTGCTTTCCTTTTAGGCTAAAAGAGGGAACAAGAGAGTGGATGATTTATTGGAAGAGAGTAACCTGGATAACGGCCTGGATAACTTGAGGAGTAATAATTAGAAAAAGAAAAAATGTGGTAAGCTTAGGAAAAAGGTGAGGAAAATATTAAAGAAGCCCAGTGTATGCTTTGCTGGTTCTTCTTAGCTAAGCATCAGTTTATGGCCACTGTTTTTGTGGGCGGTGGTTATTGGTGTTGTTTTGTTAATCTGTTTAGATGTAGAAGTTTCTTTGTAGAAGGGATATCTTTATTATGTTTATTTCTCACTGTTTTGTTCTGGCATACTTCTAATAATGTCAGTGGCCTGGGTCACTGACAGCAGTATGTGTGTTTTCCACATGCTGTACCCAGTTCACTGTTCTTTCTGCTACATGGTGGAGTTGCTGCTGTGTTGGGCATCAGATATTTTCAGAGCAGGAGTGCTGTAGACAAGGATGGCCCACTTGACTTTGCCCTGCTGTGTCATTTTCAGAGCCTGGTTGTGCCACAGCACGTATTCAGTGCTGTTTATAACTAGCTGAAGCTTTGACTTTATGAGCTCTAGTTTTCTGTCTTAGCAAAACACATGTGATGCCTCTGGTTGGGCTGAGTGATAAACAGATGCATCTCCGAGATGATTAGGCAAATATCGTGCTGGGTGGACCTTTGGTCTCCAGCAGTAAGGCTGTTCTTGACAGCTAAAGGTCTCTGTTTCCTGCTAGTCCAAATACTGGAAGGGATGCTGTCTGAAAATTGACAAATTGCAAATAAGAGGCAGGGGTTCGATTTGCATTTAGACATGTGTCTGCCTTAAAAATCTGTGTTAAAAGCAGCAAGAAAAGGAAAGCAGGGAGGCAATAAAAGAAATGTTTGTGGACTAGCTGGGAGAGAATAAACAAAGAAAGGAGCTTTGGGGGAGGCAGAGCTCTAGTTGAAAGTGAGGTTTGGGAGCGCAGTCAAGAAAACTTCTTGTCATTTAATCCCACTGTGCTGGGCAAAACAAAGCTCTTTCTACAGGCTTTGTTAATAAACAGGACTGTATTCGAGACGCGTATGATTCTGTCACCAGTTTTTTCCTTCAAACAGAAAGAATTGAGAAGTCAGTCAACAAACTATTTGGGTCGAAAGGGGGGAGCAATATTAAAGTGATATATACATTATAACAAGCTTGTCGTTTTGCCGTGCCTCTCACTTTACTCCGTGACCTGTCAACATCACTTGGTGTCCGTTGAAGTTGTGGCATGATGCTTGCAGATCACTAAACCCAGTTAGGGCCCCCTGAGCAGAAAAGGGCCTCCGTGTGGGCAGGGACAAGCAGATTGTAAGGCCAAGAGCCTGTTTTGTCTGATGAGCCATTTCTTTGCCTCCGGTTTCTAAAGCAATTGGCAGTTTAGGATTGCCAGATTTTAAAGTACAGGACTTCCATTTCTGTCCTGAAGCCTTGCTGTATTTCTGCTGTCACTCTTCTGCAGGGACACCCAAAGAGGTGTCTCTTTGGGCTGCTGTGGTGGCTGAGGAGGGCAGTGGCAGCCTGCCCCATGCAGCCTCCATCCCCAGACCCCTTGGTTCTCACCAGCTCCATAGGCAGCTGCTTTGGCCATGCAGGTTTTAAGGCATCAAAGCAACCATGAGGGAGGTGGCAGTACAGATGGCAACGGGATTTCCCATTCTTCGTCCTACTCAATTCCCATATTGCCTTCTAAAAGCGTATGGTAAATATGGGGAAAGAATGTTATTTTATATATTTTGAATATGAGATGCATGGCCTAAGTCCTGTGATAGGTGGTATATCTGGCAACCCTGCTGACAGCACAGAGTCTGGCCCTTGCCTTGGCCATGTGGTCCCTCCCAGGTCTGCTGCCTGGTCGGGAGGGCTGAGAGTTTGTTACAGTCTCTGTTTTCACATTCTGAGTTAAGTTAAAGAACTCACTGTCAAGGCAAAATAAAAACTGAATCATGATCGCATTTAATCAGAGGCTTTAAGCAAGAACCACTACTGGCTGGAGCAGAAGCTGATTTGATTTTCCTTGGCCTATCCTCTTCTTTTAAAATCAATTTTTGTGTGTGTGGTCTGCTTACAGTTTTCATGTTTTTAGTAGCTTATTGGTTGTCCTCCCGTAGATCACCTTCCCAAGATTTTTAAGTATCAGATTGCATATTTAGAGTCCCAGTGCAAGGATAATTTTATTATTTCCTTTGACTGAGGCCTAAGTCACAGTGGCAGAAGAGTGAGGGATGGTGGGGACGGTGGCGTCACACGGGGCAGGCCTGGAGAAGCACCTTGGAGGTTTCAGACTGCTGTTTGCTGTGACCCCTTGGTAGATTGGATCAGCTCTGGAGTGGATCCTATTCTCTGGAAGAGCCTTTTAATTTGTTTGCCTTGCCTTCTGTCCTGGGGATGGAGCTGAGCTGGAATCTGTCCTCGGATCTCAACAAGCCATTAGTTGTCATTTTGTGTGCTGATGAGGTTCAATCCAAATCCTTCCCATCCGTCTCATTTTCAGTCATTTGGAATGTTTACCTCACCGAACCCCGCTGATGTTATATGTGCCAAACACCAAATTTTTACCTTTTAAAAATCCTGTTGAGCGACAGTAGCTGGGAAGAAAGAAACCCAGCGCACAGTGGGTTTTCAAGGATTTTCAGCAGAGCTGGATCTGCTCAAATATAAAAGGGGGGGGGAAGTTCTCTCAGAAGAGAGAATGACTTTTCAATCCAAGTGCGGCATCTAAGGGAAATGTAAAACAGTCTCAAGCAGCAGAATTCTTCATTTTAGATGTTTGAATACATTTTCCTCCTATAGCGTATATAGCAAAGAGTAGGTAAAGTGATTTTTTTGGTGATTATAGGCATAAAAACCCAATGTTACTTAAGTCTTTTTAAAATGCAAATGATTAGGGAGGTAGTTGTGTAATCTGTTTAATATTAGCTATTAAAATGTGCATATGTATAGTATATTTTAAAAATGCCTTATTAGGAAGGGGCAGCCTATTAGTGTAATGAGAATCTGAACAGTTATGCTTATTAATATTTTATAACTGATATTTGTCTGTAGTAGGATATTAATAATTAATTTTAAATATAATTGAATTCTGAGCTTTGACATAAAGTGGGACTTAATGTTGTTTTATGCAGACTTCTCTGAAATTAGCCTCTGAATAACCAGATTTGAAATGACGTGTGTTTTCAGCCCACGTTTTGGGCAAATACATGGAAAAGTGTATGTAACAGAACAGTTTAGAAGTTGGAAAGAGAAGTGAAATATTCCCAATTGCTGTTCCTCTTGCCTTAAGTTTCCTCCGAAGCGTGCCGAAGTTGGGGGGTGTGTTACTGAGAGGAAGAAAATGAAGAGCTGCTTTTACGGTTGCGTTCCCCGTTTTTTATTTCGGGGCTTGCGTTCCACAAAGCCGAGCAGAGCCCCCCTTTCCCGACGGCGTTGCTGGAGGGGTGCTGGCAGAGCTGTGGTGAGGGTACCCTGTGTCCCCCCGCGGGCTGGCCGTGCTGCGGAGGGCTGGCTGGCCAGCTGGCCACGCGGGCCCGAGCCCGAGCCAGAGCACGCCGGGAGTCCTGTTTGTCAGCAGGCATGCTGGGACTGGCAGTTCTTCCGCTCTGCTTCCCGGCTGCCATGGCCTCCTCTTTCGAGGTAGGATCCGTCCTGCACCGATGCGTGCGGATGGCGAGCTGCAAAGCTTCTCGGTGGGTGCTGGGGAGCAGAGCCCCCCCATAGCCACCCTCTGCCACCACTGCGTGACCTCTGCCTGCCCCTGCCTGCCCCTGCCTGCTCCTGCCTTCCCCATCCACCCGTAACCCCTGCCAGGAGGAAGGGCTGCCAGGAGGAAAGGCTGCTGTGCTGGTGCACAGCTTTCGGGGGGTTTGCTCAGGGTGGGGGGCAGAGGTGTACCAAAGGTGGCACAACCTTGAGCTGTTCCTCTTACAGCATGCTTTGAAAGACATGCTCCTTCCGTGCACCTGCATATTCTTATTATTATAAGAATTAATTTGCATGGGGTTAATAGCACCTTTGATTGTTAGAAATTATTTTTTAAACCTCTTAAAGTGGTCACAGCGTTGCTAACTGTTTCTTGTCTGGAAATATATTTTTTTGGTGTTATTTAAGTGACATAACTAAGTTATATTGTAATAAGAATTACAGTTGTCACTTTTGCGTACTGGTTTTGATTTGTGAATGTGCACGGGGTAATTTTGTCACATAAAAAGTTATTAGAATCTGGTTTGGAAAGCAGTGAATAGGTCATCTGCTGGTCATAGCTCTGTAAAAGTTTTATGTGTGCTTATTTCTGCACAAATGTAATGCAGCAACATCTCTCTGAAAAGGAGATACTTGTTTTATTTAACATCTCAAAGTTATTTTGCAATTTCTGATTTCCTTGTCATGCCATTACTTAGGCTTTTTAGGAATTTAAACCCAAGAATTTTAGTTTTGAGAGCTCAGGCAGAACAATAGTACAGATCTGTTACTACTTGAGTACGTTGCTTCGTAACTACTCCAGTAAAAATTATTAACATATTTAATTAATTAATAAAATATAAAATTAATATTTTAAAAATGAGTTAATGGTGGTTAGCATTTGACCAAACCTCCATCCTTGGAGGTATTCAAGGCGAGGCTGGATGGAGCTTTGAGCAACCTGATCTAGGGGGGTTGGAACTGGGTGATCTTTAAGGTCCCTTCCAACTCTGACCATCCTGTGATTCTATGGTGGGCCATGTGGGCCTGGGGCAACTCCAGTGCTATCAGCAGAATTACATCTTTTGGAATTGAGTGTATATGTGCCCACGAGCAGCTAAGCCCAGGATTGTAGGTGATGAGCCTGATTTGTGCCTTTTGCTGTTCCCTTCCTTGGTGAAGGGAATGGGATCCCTCTGCTACATCCAGGTTTAGTCACTAGAACAAGCCATGAGGGTATGGTTGGCTTTCTATAAATTACAGCAGTCCTGAAATTGCCACGGAGGGTTCAATAGCACCTGCTGTCTGGGGAATCTGGGGAAGGTGCAGAAGTACAACGGAGGTGCTTCCCTCCTTCTGTAGGTAGTAGAACAGACATTCAGGCAAGCAAGATGCAGTACTGCTGGAATTACTGCATATTGCTCTTTTGTCAGTGTGCACAAATGGATGCAAGTAAATAGGTGAGGGTAATGGGTGAGCCAAGTAGTTGGAATGTCACAGTAATTTGTTAATAAAATGCCTGAAGATGCACAGAAGGTCTTGTCACTGATGAGTAAAAAATAATTGTGTCAGAAAACTGAAGTGTTTGTTTCAAGGAGATTTTTGCCAAAGTTGCATGCTCTCATTTTCTCTGAATACACTTTTTTTTTTTTTTTTTAAATCAGCAGACGGGATTGTGACACTGACAGAGATATTAAGGAGAACTTCTTTATTTGTTAAACCTTTTCTGTGTGAGTAGTCGTAGAATAAGAACGATTTCACTTCAGTCCTCTTGGTAGACCCTTGCACTCCAATATAAATTCTTAGAGCATGGTAAGAATTCATAGCATAATTTGCAATGCTGATGGTATAAAATGAAGAGGAAAAGATCTTTCATAGAGCCACGGTGTTGCTAAGGGGAGCCTGTGTCCTGCAAAACTGTAGGCCAAGTGTCTCAGAAGAATACAGGAGTTGCATTTCAAAATACTTGCTTTTTGGATAGAAAATGTTTATAACACTTATATGTAAATATATTGTGGGAAGGAGGACATGTGACTTAAAGCACTGTGCTTATGTCTTACATAGTACATATATGAATGAGTAATTTCTTGCAAGTGTATTGTAGTCCTATTGACTTATCTGCTGCAAGGTCAGTTAGATGTTCCTAAGGTTCTCCTGCCAAAGTTATATTTCATTATGGTAGTGGGTATAATTTTGCACATTAGTTTTGCACATTTCATACATTCTCTCTATATAATTCTAGCATCTCTAGTATAGATTTGTCTTCTGTGAGCAACATAAGGCATGAAATGGTTGGATTTTTTCAGTTAGGCATATGGCAAAATGAAGCTGTTGTCTGTAAAGTCACATCTAGAGTAGCTTTCCCAGAGCATAAATAAACTGAAGAGGTAAGGGAGGAGAGACCTTTTCCAACCCTCAGTCAGTATAATAGTAAAGTTTCTATTTTAAACCATTACTTTTGTCCATGACAGTTGCGTTTGTGTTGGTGTAATCAAAACAGGATTTGGGCCTGATACAGTTCTTGTGTTTGTTTCGCTTTGTGTTTCTTTTTAGAATAGAATGCCCTGTTTTTCCAGAGAATTAACAGTGGTCCATATACTGTCTACTTTTAATTTCAGGTGGTGGAAAAACAAGAAACAAAATGAAACCTTTCCGAAGTGTCAGTCTTTTTAAGAGCCTGCTTGCCAGTTGCTACTGTCATGGTCAACTTCACAGCTGTCTTCTCCCTCCTGTTGCAAAGAAGTTAAGTTCTGTGGTGGGACTGCACAACTGTGGATTTTGGAGGCCAAAATCTTTGTTGGACACGGCTGGATTCACGCTGTCTTTTAACAGTCGGCATAGGAAAACACATCAGGAGTCTCGAGCGTTGTGGAAGCATGAGGCTGTGCAGAAGTATCTGGAGACTCTGAGCAAAGAGTACGAACAGGTCAGTCGTCTGTTAAATGCTGACTCAATAAGTGACTTTGAGCAAAGAACCCTGAGGAAGAGATGCGCCGATCTGTCCCCCATTGCAGCTGCATTTCAAGAAATCAAAGCGGCTGAAAAGGAAGTCGAGGAGTTAGAAGCAATGTGCAGAGGTAAGGAGCACATGTCCAAACAACAACTTGGCTTGTGATAAACTTCATCAGCCAGCCTTTAAAGAAAGCTTTTAATTAAGTTAAGCCAGCCCTGGAACACTCTGGTCCTGCCTGTCTTGAGAGCTTGCATGCTGCTAGGGCTTTCTGCATCCAACCACGTCTGTCCATTTTTCATCTCACCTCACTTCAGATTGAGGTTTTAGTATAGTCAACTTGGGAGCGTTGGGATCGTCTGGAGTCTCAGGGCTGTCTGTCTAGCAGAAGTAGTTTGGAAATGTTTGTCTTAAGGTTGTTTTTTGATAGAATTGAGAGCAGTGTTAACTGAAGGAAAAAAATTTAGTGAGCCTAATACATTTGATAGATGCAGACTTTATGCGTGTTATTTAAAATGGGAACCCATCTAGCCAGTTCATGGATACTTATTGAGCAAATTACATGAATTTTCATTATGACATGCATTGCCAGTTTCCAATTTAAATGTCAAAAGCTAATATTTCTTTGAAAAATATTTGAATAGTCCTTCAAGGAATAAAAATTGATAGTTTTCTAAGAAGCTTCTGCTTTTCAATACACTGTGACAGTAGAAGTTGGGGTAAAAAAGAATATTAAATTGTTGCTGGTTTTGATGATGTTCAGGAATAAGTACAGAAGGAGTAAAAGAATTTACAAAGTAACTGCAACATTTTGACAAAAAACATTATTAAGTGTGCAAGGAGGTGGACACAGTAGCAAAGAGCAAATGTCACCCATTCTGCTACATGGTATTAAACAATGGGAGGAGGTATTAAGCCAAGAGAGGGAAACACTGGCCTGGAGAGAATGGGGTTTCCATTAAAGAACTGAAGCCAGGGGAGAGCAAAGGACAGGAGAAGTGGGTAGCCAGTGGTGTAAATGGAGAAGTTTGAAAGTTCATGGTGTTTTTCAGAGACAGCCAAGGGTTGTTGACAAAACAGTAAAAGCCATATTGAAATAAAGGTGCTAAAATGTTTAGAGAGGTAGAAAACATTTATATTCTTTAGTTTTAAAAATAAATAGATGTTTGTGCTTTTGGACAAAATGGTGGTTATTAAAATGTTTTATTCCCTACCACCCTCAAGTGTTCTGCACTGGAGAAAGAGAAAAGGGAGTGAAGGTGAGGAGGGACAAAAATTTAATGCTGAAAAAGAAATGCTCTTGGAAGAATTAGAAAGTATTAAGAAAACACTGGAAAATACACACTTTAAATGGCCATTTTTGGATCAAGTAAATATAATGAAGAATTTTTCTAATTCTGTAAAGTGTGATGTGGATGAACGGAGTGAGTTCTAGTTGAAAGAGGGGAAAAGAAAAGAATGAAGGAAAATTAGAGCCAAGAATTTAATTAAATGGCACTAAATTATTCTATCTGTACTGTTTATCATGTGGCCAATTTAAAACACAGATGCTCCCTTCGTTTCACTGAATTTCACTGAATTTCACTGAATTTCTAGAGTTGGAAGGGACCATAGAGATCATCTAGTCCAACTCCCCTGCTGAAGCAGGATTGCCTAGAGCTAGAGCATGTTACTCAGGACTACATCCAGGCGGGTTTTGAAAATCTCCAAAGAAGGGGACTCCACAACCTCCCTGGGCAGCCTGTTCCAGGGTTCCGTCACCCTCACCGTGAAGAAGTTTCTCCTCATATTTGAGTGGAACCTCTTATGTTCCAACTTGTGCCCGTTGCCCCTCGTCCTCTCAGTGGGAACCACTGAAAAGAGTCTGGCTCCCTCCTCCTTCAACCCTCCCTTGAGATACTTGTAGGCGTTGATAAGGTCTCCCCTCAGCCTTCTCTTCTCCAGACTAAAGAGTCCCAGCTCTCTCAGTCTCTCCTCATAAGGGAGATGCTCCAATCCCTGAATCATCTAGGGACAGAGGTGAGACTAACTGGTCTGTAGTTCCCAGGGTCCTCCTTCTTGCCCTTTTTGAAGACTGGAGTGATGTTGGCCTTCCTCCAGTCCTCAGGCACCTCTCCTGTTCTCCACGACTTCTCAAAGATGATCGAGAGTGGTCCAGCGATAACGTCTGCCAGCTCCCTCAGCACTCGTGGGTGCAACCCATCAGGCCCCATGGACTTATGAATGTCCAGTTTGGCCAAGTGGTCCCGAACCTGGCCCTCCTCTACTAGAGGAAAAATTTCCTCTCTCCATACCATCCCCCTTGCCTCTAAGGCCACAGATTCATGAGGGGTAGTCCTAACAGTGAAGACTGAAGAAAGTTTGACTGCTCTTTGTGTTCTGATAGCTGCCTAAGTGACCCTCTTCTCTGTAGTACCTGAATTCCTCACAGTTGCTGTAGGATTTTATATTTGCAACACTCAGTGAAGCAGAAAAATGTTATTTCCTGGTTTGCCACTGGTGATGTGAGCCACGGGGTAGATTAAGGGATTTTTTTAAAGGTCAAGTTTGCAGTGAGGTAGGAAAGGGATGCCAGTCCTTTGAACCTCAAGCTCATTGGTCACCACCAGACCATTCTTTCATCTCTGCTGACAGTAGTTAATTTGATACTGTTTAACTAACTAATCAGTAATGATGCTTTCTGGACCAGCTAGAAGCCTTTGCTTCAGTATGAGCTTTGGGTTGGATTTGTGACATTCTGGTAGGGAAATCTGTACAGTTCTTGTCTCATGTAGAGGGGATGCCAGGTTCAAGTGTTGATCTGACATCTTTTCTTTAAGGACAAAAGACCCAGAGTGTAAATTAAGAACTGTGACACGGAGGAGCTGCTGCTGTCCTTGCCCAGTATACAAAGCTGGTTCATCATCCCAGCATGTTTAGTTCTTAAGACTTGCTGCTGGGGCTACCAGTAAATGTGTGTGTTCTGATGAGTGACAGAGCTGCCACTCAGCTGGTAGAACAGCAGCAAGAAAGATATAAAGGAGAGGGTGCTCCCTTTTTTTGGCAGTGGCAGGTTTTCTTTAATTATTGTAAACTGGAGCCTCCCTGGCAGAAAAGGTTTGGAGCTTCTGCTAGCTTTACCTGAGCATGTGTCCTAGTCTGGTAGTAAGCTCTAAAATGTGGGAAGGGGCAATCTAATGACAGAATCATCAAATAATTTAGTTTAGTTTAAGTTAATTTAGAAAGGAATCTCCAAAGGTCATTTGGTCTGGACCAGTTAGAGCAGGTTGCCCAGGGCCTTATCTGGTTGAGTTTGGAATATATCCAAGAACAGAGATCCTACAGCCTCTCTAGGCCCCTGTCCAGGTGTCTGACCACCCTTAGGGTGAAAATAGTTTTTCTAATATCTAATCAGAATTTCCCATATTCCAGCTTATGTCTTCTTTTGTCATGATATACAGAGTCTGTCTGTCTTTCTCTTAGGTAGTTGTACACAACAATAAAACCTCTCCTTCCCCTGATTTGCTTAAGGGGGAACAAACACAGTTTTCTCAGCCTCTTCTTGTACATCCTTTCCTCCAGCCCTTGACCATCTTGGTGGTTCCGAGCTAGACTCACTCCAGTATTTCTATGCCTTTCTTGTACTGGGGAGCTCAAACCTGGGCACGACGCTCCAGGTTGTGGTCTCACGTGCTGAAGAGAGAGGAAGGGAATCTCCCTAAGCAAAGCAAAGGTTCAAAGTGAGGTCTCCCACATCCTGATGACTTGCATCCATAACTCCCACATCTCAGTGATCTCTTGAATAGCAGGAGACAGAAGGTTAGAAACCTCATTATTATCATCGTACCATTAATTTTAGGGCTCACCTTAATGAGTTGCCTGCAAATTGTAGAATATATGGGTGTTTCTGGGCACGACTAGAAACAAAAAATTTTGTTGCGTGAAAAATTGTAATAAGGGAAACTGAGGCACTTCTTGTCTGCAGGTGTGTTTCTGATGTATTTTGTTAAATCTGTTTGTGGATTTACCCCTGGACTGTCAATCTGTGAGACATAACTGTCAGTATAACTGAGAGCAACTGTCAGGTGGGAGTGGCATCTACTTGATGCAGATTTGAGCAACCAGGTAGAGAGTGAGTGGTAAGATATCTGCTACTCCTTCCTGCACACCTGAAATATCTGATCATTTAATTAGCAATAGCAATACACATCGTGGCTTGGGCTGCTCTTATTTGGTATTTCATGCTGGCAAAATGCTACTGCAAGCTTCTATGTGCCCCAGTGCATGTCTTTGGTCAGCTGTATTACTGTTTGCTCTGAACTAAGTGACACAGGGTAACATCTATTCCTTGTTGGTGAATTTAGACCTAGACAGCAGAGATGAGAAACAACTTCTAGAGCTTGCCCTGGAAGAGAAGGAAACCCTGGATAAGAAAATCAACATGTTGTGTAGAAAGGTGAGCCTGAGGTAAAATTATATGGCTTTGTAAATAAAGTTGTCAGAAAAATGTTCTGTTGTGATCTTACCAATAGATTCTGACACTTGCATTTAATGGAACAGAAGTCCAGCTTCTCTATTCTCCCTGAGAAGAAGTGGCAACATTAATTATTAGTGAGCTTCTTACTGACAATTGTGTCTCAGAAGCTTATTATTTGAGTCATTTTTGGTTGCTTGCTTGTCTATCTGCAGATGCTGAAGGGGATTAAAAAAGTGGCGAGTCTGTGCTCTTGAGACCTGACATGACATCCCAGTAACTGTTTGTGGCAGCAGAGCATGAATTCTTGAAAGATTCCTGATTGGAACTTGCAGTCTTTCATTTTCTTTTCAGCTGACTGCAGCCCATGAGTGGGGGGATTAATTAAAAGCGGAGAAGCTGAAACGTTTCAGTGGAGAACTCTGTGTTTGGGTCCATTTCTGTGTTCAGATTGAGATAATATGAAATGGGACTTTCTGAAAAATAAGATTAATGTAAAGATTAGGTGGATTACAGCTAATACCTTTGTGTTCATAGGTAGTTGGGGCTGGAGTGAGTGACCTGGCACCTGACTTTGCGGGATCAAATTTTCAGCTAGCTTTACTGTGGATACCCCACCATATCCCGTTTCCCCTCCAGCTGCACTGAGTTGTGACAGCTATTGCAACTAGTTGCAACTAGTAAGACTAGTTTTCAGTCCTACTTACCAGTTTGCCAAAAGAAGTAAGTGGTTGTGTGCGGTCAGGCCGCGGCAATTGTGAAGGCTGGCTGTAAATTTGATTAAAAGGAGATACAGAGTCATGAAGGAGATAATGACATTCTGTGGTTTTCTCTTTTCCTTTTCAGCTTTTCCAGCTTCTAGTGCCAAAGGAAAAATACGATAGAAGTCATGTCATATTAGAAGTGACAGCTGGCAGAACAACTGGAGGTCAGCGAAGTTCCTGCAGTAAAGATTACTTAAAACCTCTATCCAACTTCATTAAACCTCTTACGCGTTATTCTTAATGCCTTTTTATACTTTAATGGTGTAAAGTAATACTTTGTAAAGAAGAGTATCAATCTAATGACTGTGGTTAAAGTCGCAACTAAATCTAAAAACCAGTGGCTGCCATTTTGTGAACTGCTATTTATGTTGTAGTGCCTTTATATTTTTAGGAGACATCTGCCAACAGTTCACTAAAGAAATGTTTGAGATGTACCAGAACTATGCGGACTATAAACGTTGGACCTTTGACATCGTGAACTATACGCCGGCTGAGATAGGTACAGCGCTTCTTCAGACATTCCACCGAGACAATGAAACGAAAAGCTGTTTCTGTGCTCTATTTGTCACCCTTATTTGTCTCTCTAGGTGGGTTGCATCACGCCGCTGCTCATATTTCGGGAGATGATGTCTACAGGCATCTGAAATATGAAGGAGGGACTCATCGAGTCCAGCGAATCCCCGAGACGGGCCTGTCGTCCAGAATGCAGCGGATTCACACGGGGACAATGTCAGTTATTGTCCTCCCTCAGCCAGAGGAGGTAAATCAGGGTGACGAGGTGCTGTATCCCTGGTCACCCCTTTTGGCACTGGAGTAGGTGTCATTTATAGCAATGTTACTGTAACTGTTTGGGGATTTTATTGATACCCAAGTGCTCCTTGCAAGTCTCAGCAAGTGAACCACAAGTTCTCTGACTCTGGAAGGCAATAGTCCTTGGCTCTGCACCTTACGTGTTTAAATGGATCATGATAAGCAACTTAGCAGAGATTTACTATTGCCTGAAATGACATCTAAATCAGTGATGGTTTCAGTAAGTATTCCAGCCCCAACACTCACAAAGCTGACTGCTATGAGTAAGCCAGTTTGAAATTACGTCATGTAATAAGACGGGGAATATATCCAAGAAAATATTCAGTGTTGCATAGCAATGTGATTCTGCAGGTCCTTTTGGGTTTGGTTTTTTTTTTTGTTTCATTTAAATTATTGCTGTCCTTCTCTGTTAAATCAAGGACGGTCTGCTTTGAATTTGAATGAGTGTGTTGGCTGGTGTTTCTGAGATCTTGGTGATACCGACCGTTCTCACTTAAACCAGCAGTTTACACACAAAATAAACAAAACCAGATCCTGTAGCCTTTCCTGCACGTTCTCCTGCTTCCTTGTAATGCTTTCCTTACAACATTGGTTAGATCTGAATGTTCCTTTCCCATCCACTGAGCTCAAACTATGGTCCGGGTCACCATGGACTCAAGTTTCCAATGCTGCAATCCTTGCTTGGATCTGGTTACACCCAGTTTTCCTTCAGTTAGATGTTTTTAAGAACTCTTGCAAGAATCATTCTGGCTTGACTCATGAACAAGTTCCTTGCGCTGCTGTTTAGAAGCAATGTTTGATTATTTGCTTATTTCTTAGTCTCCCTGCCAAAGCTGGTGGTTTTACAAAAAGGTGCTGATTTTGTTTTGTTTCACACACACACACGTGCCTTGTTTTGTGAAGCACCTGGGGTAAGAGTTTGAAAAAATAAGTGAAATATTTAAAGCCTCACTTGCATTGCAGAGATACTTACCGTTGGCATTTTTTTAAAGTATAATAATTATAGCTGTTACTCAGGAACAGTTGTAAAAGCATAGTTTTTTGAGGAGTGCATTTTTTTATTTCACCATTGAAAAGACATTAAAAATATTTTGAGAATGAGCAGAAAGTAGTAATTTTCTTTGATTCCAGGTTGATGTTAAAGTGGACCCCAAAGACTTGCGCATTGATACCTTCAGGGCCAAAGGAGCTGGAGGGCAACACGTTAACAAAACCGATAGCGCCGTGAGAATTGTGCACCTTCCCACGGGTAAGTCTGGCTGTATTTTGTAATTCTAGTCAGCCCAAATCTGAAGAGAAAGCTTGTGATCCACAGAATCACAGAATCTTCTAGGTTGGAAGGGACCTTAAAGATCATCTTGTCCAACCGTCAACCTAACTGACAAAAATAGACACCCACACAACAAACAAGGAGCATCATCACTAAACCATACCTCCCAGCACTACATCAACCCATCTTTTGAACACCTCCAGGGATGGTGCCTCAACCACCTCCCTGGGCAGCCCATTCCAATATCTGATAACCCTTTCAGTGAAAAAATTTTTCCTAATATCCAGCCTGAACCTCCCCTGGCGCAACTTGAGGCCATTTCCTCTCATCCTGTCGCCTGTGACTTGAGAAAAGAGACCGACCCCCACCTCTCTACACCCTCCTTTCAGGTAGTTGTAGAGAGCAATAAGGTCTCCCCTCAGCCTCCTCTTCTCCAGGCTGAACAACCCCAGCTCCCTCAGCCTCTCCTCATAAGACTTATTCTCCAGACCCCTCACCATCTTTGTCGCCCTTCTCTGGACCCGCTCCAGCACCTCAATGTCTTTTTTATGGTAGGGGGCCCAAAACTGGACACAGTACTCAAGGTGAGGCCTCACCAGTGCCGAGTACAGGGGGACAATCACCTCTCGGGCCCTACTTGCCACGCTGTTCCTGCAAGTTGTCTCCTAGAGTGAATTTGTAGGGCTGGACTTTATACCAAAAAAAAAAAAAAAGGAAGTAAAAGCAAGGCACCCTGTGAGAAAAGGAGTGTGTCTCAGTGGCACAATGGTCGGCGCGTTGCTGTGATGCCAGTTTTGTCTTCAGAGGGACGTGTTTAATGAATAGATTGTCTTTGAAGGATGAAAGAACAAAGGGAGGGTGACAGGGATGGGAGGGAAGATGTAAATAATTCGTGCCACGTGCTCCTTCAGGAATAGCGGCCTCTGGCAATCTGGGGTGCACTTTGCCTGGCTGGAACCTCTCTAGTTACAAGACTGAGACAAAAGGAGACTTGAAGATTTTCACTCAGTACTGGAAAATGCTGTCATGTGTTGAATAGGAAGGAAAATGTATGCTAACGGGAAGGTGGTGTATATACTGGACCACTCCATCCTTCTCAGGATTTGGCTTTATTGAAATTCAGTGGGCTGCTATCTGTACAGATGTAGAAATCTCCTTAGGACAGGAAATTTCAGTAGTGACCTGAAAACAGCTGTTTCCTACGTGCCTTTTTATTTCAGAAATCAAATGAGGAGTAAAAAGAAATACTAAATTTCTTTTAAAGACCTTTATTTTACTTTATTTCATTATTCATAACTAAGTTAAAGACTCTCCAGTATTGTTCAGGCACCCTGCTCTGCTAGAATATTGGTTTTTCCAATCTCCAAGAGCTTGTCTAGACTAAGACTTTAAAAACTTGTGTTACACTGTTTTAAACATGTCTTTGTAAACCGTGCAAATTACATTTTCAACATGTGATAGGTAATTGGAGTGAACCCATTTTCTGAAGGCGATGTCAGAAGCTCGTTTGCTTCATGAAATTTTAAAACATCCCTGACTTTCTGTAGCACTGAACAAAGCCCCTGCTGCAGCTACCAAGAGTTTAAAAAACATACCAGGGGTTCTGGCCAGTGTGTTAAAATGACTTTTTATCCCACAGCTTAAAGGCCCTGCAAACCAACGCTCTGGAAGGCTTCATTTGCCTAATGTGGTAGAATTAATTTAGCTTGTTTGTTCCTTACTATAATGGGCTTTTGATCTGAGCTCTCTCGAATTCCTCTGTAAAGGCCTAGCAGTGGAGTGCCAGCAGGAGAGATCCCAGCTTTTGAACAAGGAAATAGCTCTGCGGACGCTGAGAGCTAAGCTGTACCAGCAGGTCATTGAAAAGCAGCTAAATCAAGAGCAGAGTGCCAGAAAACTGCAGGTGAGTACGTGTGATGATTGTTGAAATTTGGGGAGGGTGCTACGCCATAAATTTGGCCTTTTTGAGTGATGGGGACAAAGTGAGCGAGCGTGTGTGTCTAACCAGGTGTGCTTACGGGGGACAATCTTCTGTATTAGGATGGTGAGTCTGCTTTTAAATGGTATGTCTGTTTTTTATTTATCCCAGACCAATGCTAGTGTTGACTTTGCAGGCAATGAAAAAGAAACTTCAGCTGTAGCTGGAAAGAAGAGTCAAAAGGCTGTAGTTGGAGTTATTCGAAAGGCAACACTTGACATCGTGTATTGAACCTCCCTATTAAGGCCAGGGTTACACAGAGCAGCAGTAAAGAGTTACTCTCCATGTAAACTGGGATCAGAAGTTCTCAGAGTTGTATTTTAACCTGTTTCTAAAACAAAGTGTTCAATAAGATCATACAGAGCGTGTGAAGGCAACAAATATACCCTGGCCTGTGTCAGGAACAGCGTGGCGAGTAGGGCCCGAGAGGTGATTGTCCCCCTGTACTCGGCACTGGTGAGGCCTCACCTTGAGTACTGTGTCCAGTTTTGGGCCCCCTACCATAAAAAAGACATTGAGGTGCTGGAGCGGGTCCAGAGAAGGGCGACAAAGCTGGTGAGGGGTCTGGAGCACAAGTCTTATGAGGAGAGGCTGAGGGAGCTGGGGTTGTTCAGCCTGGAGAAGAGGAGGCTGAGGGGAGACCTTATTGCTCTCTACAACTACCTGAAAGGAGGGTGTAGAGAGGGGGGGGGCGGTCTCTTTTCTCAAGTCACAGGCGACAGGATGAGAGGAAATGGCCTCAGGGTGCGCCAGGGGAGGCTCAGGCTGGATATTAGGAAAAATTTTTTCACTGAAAGGGTTATCAGATATTGGAATGGGCTGCCCAGGGAGGTGGTTGAGGCACCATCCCTGGAGGGGTTCAAAAGATGGGTTGATGTAGTGCTGGGAGGTATGGTTTAGTGATGGTGATGCTCCTTGTTTGTTGTGCAGGTGTCTATTTTTGTCAGTTAGGTTGACGGTTGGACAAGAGGATCTTTAAGGTCCCTTCCAACCTAGAAGATTCTGTGATTCTGTGATAAACAATCCTGCCGCTTCACAGTTGGGTAACAGTTGATTTGCCGTGGTTTAGGTAACCTTTTGTGGAAGAAGTGACTCCCCCGAGTTGGTTACCTCAAGTTATGCTGCAAAGTGTGCTTTTCTCTTGAAACGTGCTCTCACTCTTTTCCCATTCTTTGAGTATTTTCCTATTTGTTGTGTGAACCTCAACAGTGATCAACAGGAATAAAGATGAGTCAGAATTACAAAATTACTCAGTGCTTCAGAATTTCCAGTTTAGCTTTTTAATGACTAATTTCAGGTTGTTTTAATGTATTGTTCCTGCAGATTGTTAACTCAGTCATTGTAAGTGGTGACCAGTTTATCTTTTGTTATTAGTATTAGCTTGAGAATCTTCACAGCTGAATAACTTAGATGTACATTTATATGAATACTACAGAAACCCAGGCAAAAGTAAATTACCTTTTCTTTCAGAATATATTAAAAAACTTTCTTGCTATGAAATATACATGTGGGTGCAGATGAAATTTTTTAAAAAGCCCATTGAAGCAGACATCTCTAAGCAGTTTTTAACATTTAATTCTCCATTTTAATAAAGCATTTGACCGCACAACAGTGCTACATTGGGATTTCTGGTTTAAAACTTTTAGAATTGCGTGCACTCTTGCGCTTTGCCACTAGAGGACTACTCTTTGTAGTCTCAATTTAATCCTCCTCTTTCAGGGCTAATTTCTGGCAGCCAAATGCCAGAAATTGCAACGTTGACTCTACTGCTTCTGTTGTTAATGGTGCCCCCCGTCATTAGCTGCTGTGGGAGCTAAACACCGCCCCCCCCAACACCTGGCAAAGAAAAATACACTTACATTTTTGAACTAAGGACACATACAGACTTATATCTTGCCTTACGTGACTTTTGAGAATTATGCAATTCTTGCAGCTACAGAGCTGGAATAAAAGTGGACTGAAAGATGTAAAAATTTGGTCTATGATGCAAAATTGCAAATATTACTGTTTAGTGATGCAATGATATTTTAAAAAAAATGTTGTCAGTGACCATTAAGTTTGTAGGTAAGATAGAATAAACTTTAATGCATCAGCCTGATTTAGAGTAGTAGTTGATTTTTTTTTTAATCACATTATAGTAGAATATTTTTATTTTTTGCTACTTCACTACAGTTGGGAACGAGAGCCCAGTCAGAGAGAATTCGTACTTACAACTTCACCCAGGACAGAGTCACCGACCACAGGATCTCGTATGATGCACGCAATATCAAGGTAATGGTTTCTTGGGAGAGATTTAAAAGTCAGACGCTTATGTGTACCGTGTGAAGAGAAGTTAAACCTGGTGAAAACAATTTAATGTATCTGAGGAAAGCAGATGACCTGTTGTGCTCTGACAGAACATTGTAGATTGACAGGCTGAGACAGTTGGGGTTGTTCAGCCTGGAGAAGAGAAGGCTCCAGGGAGACCTTATAACAGCCTTCCAGTACTTCAGGGGGCCTACAGGAGAGATGGGGAGGGACTCTTGATCAGGGAGTGTAGTGACAGGACAAGGGGTAATGGTTTTAAACTGAAAGAGATTTAGATTAGACATTAGGAAGAAATTCTTCACTCCGAGGCTGGTGCAACACTGGAACAGGTTGCCCAGAGAAGCTGTGGATGCCCCATCCCTGGAAGTGTTCAAGGCCAGGCTGGATGGGGCTCTGAGCAACCTGCTCTAGTGGGAGGTGTCCCTGCCCATGGCAGGGGGGTTGGAACTCGATGATCTTCATGGTCTCTTCCAACTCTAACCACTCTATGATACTGTGATTTAGAAAGCTTAAACTTCCTTTCCTGCCTTGTGGTAGGGTAGTGTTAAAGATGTCTGGCACAGGAGGCAACTCTCTGGCCTATTTCTCTATTTTTCTCTTACTATATATGTGAAACATGATGCATGTAGCCCTCAGAGATCTCCGTGAGTCCCTTGGCCAAACTGGGCAAGTGACATTTAAGGTTCTCAAAGCTCAGTACATCTGAAAGAAAAATCTGACTTGAAGGACTTATTTATCATTAAGCCAGTCTTTCTTCCTCCTTCTAATGATGAAGTGAAGAAGGAGAAAAACTTTGTTTGCATTGCAAGCCACAGTTAAAAAGACCTGAAATGGAATGCTTTCATTTTAAGATTACTTGATGTCTTATTTATGAGTAAATCTCTACATACAGATTGAATGTTGTTTATTGGTTTTTTTTTACACAGAAACAAATACCAGGTAACGTATTGTTCTGTATAAAATTTATGAAAATGTTTTGAATTTTAGGACAAAGTTTAGGGTGACCCTTCAGTATTTTGGCTTAGGTGCCCAGTTTACTGTAACTGCTGTTGCCTAAGAAGCAACATTTTTCGAACTGTACCTACAGCCATCCTGGGTAACTTCAGAGAGCACAGGGCATGGGGAATATGGAATATTTCATGGAGTGGGGAACACCTGCACAAATACCGTGGTGGAGAAGAACTGGAAGAAGTTCCATGACTGTATAAAAATTAGTTTTGTTAGTTAAGCTTTTCCTGGGAACTTGTTCCTTTTCTTGAGTGAAACTGAAACCGTCAACTGCCTAATAAAAGTTAGTTAAACTTTGCAAAATTACTTCTTGGCATTAAGAACAGTATTTGAATTAGGTTCTTCAGTCCTGGATTGGTCTTGCCGGGGGATTTTCATGTAAACCCATGAGTTCCATGAAAGCAGGGCAGGAAGGCACCGAGAGCTCCTTTTGCTGCTGCCAGAATCCGTGTGGTGTTTCCAGGTGGGCAGCAGGAGTCCCTGGGGACTGCACACAGGTTGGTGTCACCCAGGGAGCCGCAGAGACCAGCCAGAGCATGCACTGGGATAAGACAAAGCGCATTTCAGGAGCTCCTTGTTTGAGTCATCAGTGTTGCAGGATAATTCTTACGTGCAGGCAGTCATGCTTTTGTCTGGTCTTATGGTGGGTTTTTTTCCTAGGAAATTCTAAGTGGGAAAGAAGCTCTGGATAAGCTGATCAACAGACTGCTGGAGTTTGCAGAGATAGAGGCTGCCACCGAATATCTAGAAAATCTGCAGGCTTTAGAAGGAGGAGGCTGCTGAAGACCTTAGAGTTGTGGAGTTAAAAGAGTAAGTGTAGAGTTAAAGCAGAAATGTTGTGTTCTCCACCAAATGGTTTTGTTTGTTATATGATATATTGATTAAAATCCATGCCTCTGTTTTTCAGTGTGTGCTACTACTCTTTTTTATATATATTTTGGTGTAAATGGGTTGAGTTTATTACAGCAGCCCTAGAAGAAAAGAACAAGCTTGGAGTTCTGTGTGCACGTCCCTTCTGTCGTGGCATCATGGCTTTGTTAAACTGGTCCTTCTCTTGCCCATATTCAGCTGGAAAGATACAGAATCCTGGTGATGAAGAAGAAATACCACATAGTGTATGTTTGGGTTTAGGGGTGGGAGATGTTCCTCTGCAGGTGAAAGAACCTGAGCTCCCCTAATATTCTAGAATCTGGCCTTGTGAATAATACATATTTTTATCCATTGATTGGGTGAGCTTCCCAAATGTAGTCCCGTAAAGATCACTGTATTATAATGCTTTATTTTTTAGAGTCAATACACAAAAGCAAAGGGAGTGATGTCAGGGAAGCAGCCAGAATCTTAAGGGAGAAGCCTGTCAAGCTTTCTTCCAGCCATTCTTGGGTCAGCTTAGGGTGGGTCTGGACCACATGCTGCCGCGGAGCGTGGAAGTGCGTGTTCTAGTTTCTAATTAAGTTGATGAGATTCTGGAAGGAGTTCAGCAGTGATAACAGGCAGCTCCCTGCTGCTTGGCAGAGAAAACAAGATCGTAGTGTAGCTGCATTCTAGCAAATTGGGGAGCTCTGGAATTCAGCTTCTGCCTTGATGTCTTTGTGTGCCTGTCTCTGAGGGTGATCCAGATATAGAATGATAGAATTGTCTCCTTTGGAAGGGAACTTGAAGATCATCAAGTACCAACACTGACAAACCCACCACTAAACCATGTCAGTAAGCACTATCACCACCCATCTTTTAAATATTTCCAGGGGTGGTGCAGCCTGTTCCGATGCTTGACAACCCTTTTGGGGTAGAAATTTTTCCTAACATCCAATTAAACCTTCCCTGGTGCGACTTGAAGCCATTTCCTCTTGTCACAGAACCACAGAATCTTCTAATGGCAGGGGGGTTGGAACTCGATGATCTTCATGGCGTCAACCTAATTTTGACAAAAATAAATACCCACACAACAAACAAAAAGCATCACCATCACTAAACCATACCTCCCAGCACTACATCAACCTGTCTTTTGAACACCTCCAGGTGCCTCAACTTCCTCCCTGGGCAGCCCATTCCAATGGCTAATGACCCTTTCAGTGAACAAATTTTTCCTAATATCCAGCCTGACCCTCCCCTGGCGCAACTTGAGGCCATTTCCTCTCATCCTGTCGCCCGTGACTTGAGAAAAGAGACCGACCCCCATCTCTCTAAAGCGTCCTTGCAGGTAGTGGTAAAGAGACATAAGGTCTCCCCTCAGCCTCCTCTTCTCCAGGCTGATCAACCCCAGCTCCCTCAGCCTCTCCTCATAAGACTTCCCAGGTCATGCTGTAAAGCTGCTCTGCACGGCCTTCTGCACGTGAGGGATCACTTTGTTGTTACCATTTAAGTGACACCTTGTGTTTGGTTTGTATTTATACATCTATTTTGCAATCACTAATGATACAGGAGTGAGAAAATGTCAGTTATCTTAAGAAAAAGAATTATTTCAAAACTGAGTTCTTCTTAATGGGATGGTTTTTACTACTGTATATATAACAAACAACAGTTTGTTACAACTGGAGATTAGGAGAGGGTTCTTCACTGTGAGGGTGGTGGAGCACTGGAACAGGTTGCCCAGGGAGGTGGTTGAGGCCCCTTCCCTGGAGATATTCAAGGAGAGGCTCGACGAGGCCCTGGGCAACCTGGTCTAGTTGGGGGTGTCCCTGCTGACTGCGGGGGGGTTGGACTAGATGACCTTTGGAGGTCCCTTCCGGCCTGGGCAATTCTATGATTCTATGAACAGTTGTGACTTTAGTCAGCTATACTTAGCAAGACACAGTTTGTACCAGGAAGAAAGCAGGAAAACTGGGCTCAGGTTCTCCATTCTGCATTTTTTTTTTCTCAGCTCTTTTGTGTGTTTGCACAGTCTTATCAGTGAGCTTTGTCTGACCATTTCTGACTTGCTTCCAGCTCATTACAAAAGCTTTTTTTTTTTTAAATTTATAACTCTCTACGTAATCAGGAAACTTGTTACCATGTGACTTAGAGTCATTTGCGCACTTGAACTTTGACTATTTGCAGAAAGCAGTTCAGGAAAGAAAAAAGACCTCCAGGAAGATACACAGCTCAGCTTCTAATTATATTAAAAAAATATGGATACACTTACACACACTCAACTTGGTGGTGACTGGCAATAACTAATACCACCAGCTGCAATAGGAGAGTGTCCCCTTAACGTGCTTATCCAATTACAGTGCTCACTTTTGTGATGCAAACTGATTTATTTTATTAATGATATACCTTGAACAATCTTAGAACCTACTTACAAAGTCCGCCTTTTAAATCATCGGGTTGTACTTCTAGGCTTGGTTGGTGCCTGTGAAGTCCTTTACTATGAAAAACCGTTCCAACACTTATGTTTTGGGAAGAAAGATGCTCATTTTTTGCCTGCAGGACCTTAGGGATATTTGCAACCAAGTTAATTCATTTTCTGTAGCGCTTCTTTGTTGTTGATGGTTTCCTGCAGGTTGATGAGAAAGGGGAAAGCAGAAGGCAGCTCCCCTCTACTGCTATGTTTTGGGTGTCCCCAGTGCAGGCACTGAAATTTAGCAGCCAAATCCCTTCTCCTGGGCTGGTCCCGTGCATCCTGAAGGATCTTGGGCGTATTAAGGTTCTCCTGCCATCACCCCAATCCGTGTATGACAGCAAAATACTGCTGTGCTCAGCTGTGACAGAGACTTGGGTACAGAACAAACCTGCTTCTCCAGGAGGTCATTGCCTACAGCTCTCTCTTTTACTCAAGCCAGGTGTATTGGCTTCTCCTCACTGACGAAGAGTTATTTGGAGCAATGCTTTCTCCTAACTTCCACTATTATTCCAAGCCATACTTTATTCTAAGTTCTTCCATCTCTCTGTAGGATGCATGAGCTGAGATTGTGATGGGGTTTGGCTGTGGGCTGGCACTTGTCCTCAGGGGAGGGCTGTGAGGTATAACGATGACATCGCTGGGGTGTTTTCAGGATGGAATACGCTGAATTTGGGCTTTTCAGTTCCTACAAGAAATCCTGCCTTTCAGCAGCGAAACCACTAGCAGGAGAAATTATGATAACAGAGCACAGGGAGGAAAAAAGGGAAGCGGCTCCTTGGAAGGCAGCCAGGTCCCTCAGGACAGCTCGAGTGGTCACGGGAGAGCAGAGCAAGAGCAGGTTCACCAGGTAGGAACAGCCTTTTGCTGCAGCTTCATGTTTTGTTGTCAAGAAGTGTTGCAACAACCGGAACAAAATACACCCTCCCTACCTGGCTTCTCCTCAGAGACTCATAGAATGGGTCGGGTTGGAAGGGACCTTAAAGATCATCAAGTTCCAACCCCCCTGCCATGGGCAGGGACACCTCCCACTAGAGCAGGTTGCTCAGAGCCCCATCCAGCCTGGCCTTGAATGTTTCCAGTGGTGGGGCATCTACTGCATCTCTGGGTAACCTGTTCCAGTGTCTCACCACCATCACGCTAAAGAATTTCTTCCTAATATCTAATCTAAATCTCCTCTCTTTCAATTTATAACCATTACCCCTCTAACCTCTACCCCCTGCTCATGATCATCCCTCCATGTGTGTGACTGAGACCTTGCTCAGGGATGTGACGTTGCAGGTGGTGCCAGGAACCAGCTTCATCTCTCTTCAGCTCCATGTGGTTGATGTGAAACGTAGTTCCCAGATCTCTTTGGTTTCCCTGCCTTGGTCCGGCGTGGCAGCGTCCCAGCCAGCAGAGGAGGAAGCCAGACCAAAGCCGAGCCTGGAAGTCACCCTCTGCTTCCCCTCTGCACAGGAAGAACAGCCCTGGTACCTCACCTCCATTGCTTCCACGTAATCATCAATGGAACATCTCATCCTGGAACTGCAAATGAATTTATCCACTTGAAGTAGCGAGCTGCTTGCTCTCCTCTAGCTAAAAGGAAGAAATAACCAACCTTTGTTAGCAACTTCCTCCTCTACCGGAGCTGTTTGCCTGGACCCTCTTAGTTTTTTCTAGCTGTTTAGTACAGCTGAAGAGGTTTTTTTTTCACTTTCTGTTAAAAAAGTTGCCAAAAGATCACCTGGACAATAAGATTTTTCTTCAGTAAAAGAAAAATGTTGTGAAATAATTACATGCATTCCTCACCTTTTGAAAGTGTGTATCTTTGAAGACTACTGGATCACAAGCTGTTACCACCAGAAACTTTATATATTCAGTGGCATTCTGAGCGTCACTAAAATGTAACGACAGCAAATATTACTGGAACTCTGGTGGGAATATGAAAATTTAACAATTCATAGAATCATAGAGTGGTTTGGGTTGGAAGGGACCTCAAAAATCATCAAGTTCCAACCCCCTGCCCTGGGCAGGGACACCTCCCACTAGAGCAGGTTGCCCCAAGCCCCCTAAAGCCTGGTCTTAAACACTTTCACGGATGGGGCATCCTCAAGTTCTCTGGGCAACCTGTTCCAGTGTCTCACCACCCTCTTAGTAAAGAATTTCTTCCTGAGATCTAATCTGAATCTTTTTTCTTCCAATTTAAAACCGTTTCCCCTTGTCCTATCATTACCCTTCCTGGCAAAGAGTCCCTCCCCAGCTCTTCTATAGGCACCCTTCAGATATTGAAAGGCCGCTAGAAGGTCTCCCCGGAGCCTTCTCTTCTCCAGGCTGAACAATCCCAGCTCTCTCAGCCTGTCTTCACAGGAGAGGTGCTCCATCCCTCTGAGCATCTTCGTGGCCTCCGCTGCACCTGTTTTAACCCAGATCATTTGTTAACACTCGTAATTGATGCACAAAATAAAACAATTCCCAGGAACTGCTCAATGCACTGCTGGGAGGCACCCAGACACTATGTTGATGACCACGAAATAAAAGTATTTCTTTTAAGAAGCATTTCTGTGTTTACATACCTATTTTGGTTTATATTTACCCTGGGCCCCATTTTTAGCAGAACATGCACCCATAAAACTCCCCAAACCCTCCAACAGATGGGACGACGGTACCAGAGATCGTTCAAATGAAAGCTTTATTGGGTATTTTCAGACAAACTCCCACTTCAAGAGCTTGCAGTATTTTGTAATTGCGACTGAGAAGCCGCTGAGGAGAAACCAGCTGGTTCAACTTTGCGGACAATACTTATAAACTAAATCTCTTGGGCAAATTTAGCCTTTTTCCAGCTTATTATTTGCGAGGCTTTTTGCTTCGTACAGGAACTTTTTTTATTGAAGCGATATCCTGAAACGTTGCACGAAGGTAGATTTGTTAATCACACAAAGGGTTAACATGACTTCTAGGTTCAATAATTTAGCGGGGAGAAGGTGAGAGGACTTCAGAGGTAGATACAAGAGAGACTGAAGAGATATGGCTGACAAAAGAGAACCCAAGGGTTGCGGCAGCAGGAGGTAACACAGCCAGCTTTTGTACCAAGAAGCAAAAGGATTTAAGGGCTGCAAAACCCCGTAGGAGGAATGGAACGAAATCTGTCTCAGGAAAACAAATCATCAAGAAAATCCAAGAGCACGTGTAGCCCGTCCCTGAAATAGCTGGTGTGTTGGTTGGAAAGGGGGGAGGTTGTTCTTCTCCGGGGCAGGACGCAAACGGGCAGCAAAAGGGCTGGTGTCAGCTGGGACCTGGAGACAGGGTGGCCCCCGTAAGACAACGTGAGGCTTTGCAAAGATCTCAAAGATCTGGGGAGAGCAGGGGATAAGGGGAAGGTGGGCACCGGAAAGGCAGCACGGCGGTGACACGGAGATTTGCATATAAAGGAAGGCTGGAGGAAGAAGGTTTGAGGAAAGACACCAGTAATAAGAAAAGTACTAAAACGAGGAGGCGTAAGTCAAGAAGCAAATCAAGAAAACCACGCGGCATGAAATAGTTTTTTACTCCCTTTCTGAGATGCCAAATCATGCACTGAAATAACATCTTTTTCTGTTATGTTTTTATCCATGCACAGGTTGATCGATTTGACTGAGATCCATGTCATGATCCAAATCTGAATTTTGAGATTGGATGATGCTGCAGCACAGATTTTGTCTATGAGGGTCAAACAAACAAACAAACAAATTACCCTACTGGGAAAGTCTGGATTTAAATCTACAAATTCCCAGGTGAAGGGTTAAAACTTGGCTTAGCCTGGTTAGGAACAAGGGTTATTCTGCAACCTGAGTCAAATGGAGCAGGTCTCCGCACAACTCCTGGCATAACAAATGCCCAAGAAAATAATTTTCTTTTTTAGTGTGTGCAATATATTTGCTTCTAAAAGCATCACCAACTTCAGGCAGGCCCTCCTGTAAAAACACCCCCCGTTCCCACCAAAGATAAGCGTCCTGTACCGTGAATCTCTTTCTAAACAGAGAAGACAGGTGGAAGATGAATAAAAAAATACAGAGCAGTGAATCCACTTGCTCAAAAATCACACACAAGAAATCATCATTGGAAATGGCAACGACTCCCCTTTTCTCTCCAACTCCCCTTCTAATATTGCTAATATCTTCTATGGCCACCTATAGAACCAAGGATGGAGCCCTCACTCAAGGAGCTTGCGATGAAAACAGGTGGGCAGATGAAAACGTGCTGCAGGGCAGAGCAGGGGTCAGGCAAAAACCAAAACACTCTTCTTCTGAAACAGTAAAAGGAACATTCCTTTGTCAAAAGCCAGCGCAGCCCGAGGAAGGATTAGCAGATGAGCCTAACTGTGGTAATTCCGAGAGGATTCCTACAGCAAATTCCTAGGGCAGAAGATTTTTGCTGGGAGATAGCGCCGAAGGGAGAGGGGTCTGTGCAGAACAGATGTCCTGGAAAAGCAGCGTCTGCCTTAAATCGCACGCAAGACCGTGTTTTTATGCGGGAGAGAAAATATTTGGTTTAGATCCACAGCAAGGAAATGGAATGACAGCACGGTGCAAAATCAAACAGCGGCTTGGGATAGATCAAATTGGATTCAACTGGCCCTTATTATAATTTACATTTAAGGACAAGGAATAAACTGGTCTCTCCTCAAACTGATACTCAAAGGTAGTGGGGAGCGAAGCGCTGGATTTCTTCATCAAACGCAGGCTTTGGAAGTCCCATCAGCAAAAGCAAGCCAATGGTATTTGAAGCAACTCTACTATCAGTGAACAAGAAAACATTTCATCTTTTCTCCTAATATAAATACTTGTTTTGGTCTCTCTGTTAAACACAGTACTTGACAGAGATCTTTGGTTGACGTTACAACAAAACAGCAGCTCCTCAAGGAAACAAGTTTCAAACACTTTGGCTTCCAGATATTTTTAAACGGCTGCTTGAGCAATTTAGTTATGAGTTATTATTAATCACTGCCTATGACCACTTCAGTGTGACAAAACACTTGGAAGGAAAGATACACTCCCTAAAAGAGGAAAGATGTCCTCACCAGAACATATTAAAAGTGGAGCCTACCAAAAAAATCCTTATCACAGAATCTTCTAGGTTGGAAGTGACCTCAAAGATCATCTTGTCCAACCATCAACCTAACTGACAAAAATAGACACCCACACAACAAACAAGGAGCATCATCACTAAACCATACCTCCCAGCACTACATCAACCCGTCTTTTGAACACCTGCAGGGATGGTGCCTCAACCACCTCCCTGGGCAGCCCATTCCAATGTCTGATAACCCTTTCAGGGAAAAAATTTTTCCTAATATCCAGCCTGAACCTCCCCTGGCGCAACTTGAGGCCATTTCCTCTCATCCTGTCGCCTGTGACTTGAGAAAGAGACCGACCCCCACCTCTCTCCAGCCTCCTTTCAGGTAGTTGTAGAAAGCAATAAGGTCTCCCCTCAGCCTCCTTTTCTCCAGGCTGAATAACCCCAGCTCCCTCAGCCTCTCCTCATAACACTTGTGCTCCAGACCCCTCACCAGCTTTGTTGCCCTTCTCTGGACCCGCTCCAGCACCTCGATGTCTTTTTTGTGGTGAGGGGCCCAAAACTGGACACAGTACTGGAGGTGGGGCCTCACCAGTGCCGAGTATACGTTACTATTATGCTACTATATAAAGCTGTACTAATAAACAATACTGTTGTTTTACAGAGATCATAAAGAAATGAATTAGGCTGGGAGTAGCAGCAGCAGGGTGAGCACAGCCGTACAAACCAGATTTGTTGGCCATAAAAACTTGTGCTTGAAAGGGAAAGCCTGATCAGCTGTTCACTCAGCAGTTGGCCATGGCGAAGGAGCAGAAAGAGGCAGTTATCCTGGTAAATCACAGGGCCCCCCCCGCAGACAGCACGCTGTAGTCATGTGAAAGGCAAATGTGGTTTAGGGACGTATCAGAAGTTCTTTCCAATAGGCTGAGGAAGCATTAGTGACATCAGGCCTGGCCTTAATCTTCCTTGAGCGCAGAGCCCAGGCAAACTCGGGCTGGAATGGATGAAGAGCTGTGGTGGTGGAGCACTGAAGGCCCTGTCACACAAGGACGCTTTAGGTGACTCAGGGAAGACAGGATGGATTCAAGAGGAAGAAAAGCTACTTAGCTGAAGGGCAACACTCGTGGTGGTTGGGAGGAAATGAGTGCAAACTGAGCGCAAACACACGGGGGCTTCGAGTCAGAGCAGGCTCTCAGCTGCTGGAATAATACTCAAAGAAGAGTAAGAGCAAAACCTGAAAAATCTGCTTTTTAAAAAAGAAACCTGCCAACCTCTCTGTGGTAGAAAGCACATTTCTGTTCCAGCCTTGCATGTGAGGTCTCTGATGTGGAGCACATGTTGTACATTCCTGCATCTATGGCTGTGAGAGCATCCCACATCCCTAAATGACAATCTAGGGCTAGATCCTGCAGGGAACTTTCACATTTCTCAAAAGAAACATCAGAACAAATACATTGACCCTGCTGAAGCCAAAGAAACACACGGGATTCAATACCATAGAACCATAGAATCATTCAGGTTGGAAGAGACCCTTGGGATCATCGAGTCCAACCATCCACCCTACTCTACAAAGTCATCCCCTACACTACTTAAGTCATCCCCTACAATACTTAATTCTCTCCTACACACAGAGAAAATGTGACAGAAGAGAGAAAAGGCCTTGAGCTTCCTTTGTAACACAGGATAAGCCGCATTCCCTGCCCCGCGGTCCTTCCTGCGCTGATCTCACAGATGAACAGAGGTTTTCTCCATGAAGTTCAGGCCCAGCAGCTTTGTGACTCTACTTTGCTGTAGCTGGACTCTGCCAACTGTCTCAGCTGCACCCTCTGTGACTGAGGCTCTCCAGAACACAACACTGCGAGCTTTAGAAATGGAGATGCATTTTTTTAATGGATTCATGACGTGAACCCTTATGGTCGGCTCTTTGATCCCTAGAGAAGCAACCAGCATATTCTTATGCAGCCAATGACTCTTGATGATGCTAAACGCAGACCAGTCCCACCAAGTGAAGAAATCAAACCTCCAATCCTTAAAAAAAATGTCCAAGCCATCTTGGACAGTTACAGCCATCAGCTCTGCTTATCCATCTTTTGTTTTCTTCACCTTTGGTACTGAGAAAAAGGAAGCTTCGATGGACTTAGGCCCTCTCAGCTTAGTGAACACTGTTCAACACGCTCCTCTTAACAACAGACAAAAACCATCAGCCTCAAAAAGGCTGCTGGATGTTGTAGCAGGGCCAGGCCTTTGGAATATTTTCTTCCTGAAAATATCAGGCAATTGTGGTTTTATTTTTCTTGCAGGGAAAGAGACAAAAAAGAAAACAAGACCAAAAAAAGAAAGCTTGATGCGAAAAAGGCAGAAAAAACAACAGGAAGACACCAAAGAAATATCTACTCCAACAGGGGTGGCTCTGGTGCTGTTACTAAAAATCAAGATTCATCAGGTTTAAATCTTCTGCAGAGGTTTAATACACTCATCATGCACAGACACAACCAATTTATTTCGGAATGTTACTTGGAATGAGTGGCACCGATGTGAGTAACTCCTCTAAAAGCAGCTTTCAAATGGCCTATTTAAAATGTTGGCACTCTCACCACCTGCTCTTTTGCAAGCAATTAGCCCAAGGTTAGTAATCACAATATTTTTACTCATTAACTGGGAAACTACTCCACCTAAACAAACTTTGGAGGATGATTTTACTCTCTAGTACATTCCATTGATCCATTTCCTCTGTAAAAAGGAAAGGTCTGCATCATTTTTGCCAGATTAAGGATCACCACATTCTCCCATACTTAGAAAAGGAGTAAAAAACCTTACACAATGTATTTAAAACAGCATACACAGAGCAAAGCAAACTTAGATGGCATGGTTAAAATAAAAAATAAATGTATTTACAATATTGCATAAGTAATATAACACCAACTTCCATTCCAAAGTCAATCACATCAAAATAAAATAAAAAAATATTACAACTCACACGTTTTAATAGCTATAAATCCTTAATTTCTATCCAACATTTTCTTTATAAAAGCCTGTTTAAAATATTAAACTTTTGATTCACTCTAGCTTAAAGACAATCTAAAATGATTTGTTAATTATTACTGATCACTGAGTCTTTGTCTTAAGTTTCTAGATTTTCCATTTTCAAATTTCCTCTTCTTAAAAGTCGGCACCCCTTCTGTCATGTCTCCAAGGGAAGTGACTGTCTTCTCTTTGAATATCACTGGCTCATCTTCTGCAACATCTAGCACTGGGGCTGGAATACTGTCACTCTCTGTACTAGGAAGCTCCAGGTCCACTTTTTCACTGGGAAAAGAGAGGAAAATATCAAACGGTTGATCTACATGGAGAAAACAACATGGTGTACTGCAGACAGTGACACAGAATCACAGAACAGTTTGGGTTGGAAGGGACTTTTAGAGATCATCTAGTCCCAACGTCCTGCAATGAGCAGGGACGTCTTCAACTGGATCAGGTTGCTCAGAGCCCCATCCAATCTGACCTTGAATGTATCCAGGGATGGGGCATCTCCCACCTCTCTGGGCAACCTGTGCCAGTGTTTCACCACATGCATTGTAAAGACTTTCCTCCTTGTGTCTAGTCTAAATCTTCCCTCTTTTAGTTTTAAACCATTATCCTTTTTCTTATCGCGACAGGTGCTGCTAAAAAGTTTGTCCCCATCTTTCTTATGAACCGCCTTTCATAGAATCACAGAATCTTCTAGGTTGGAAGGGACCTCAAAGATCATCTTGTCCAACCGTCAACCTAACTGACAAAAATAGACACCCACACAACAAACAAGGAGCATCATCACTAAACCATACCTCCCAGCACTACATCAACCTGTCTTTTGAACACCTCCAGGGATGGTGCCTCAACCACCTCCCTGGGCAGCCCATTCCAATATCTGATGACCCTTTCAGTGAAAAAAATTTTCCTAATATCCATAAGTACTGAAAGGCCGCAACAAGGTCTCCAGTCTCTTCTCCAGGCTGAACAACCCCAACTCTCATTCTGTCCTCACAGGAGAGGTGCTCCATCCAGCCCTCTGATAACTTCCATGGCCCTCCTCTGGACCTACTCCAACAGGTCCATGTCTCTCCTGTGCTGAAGGCTCCAGAGCTGGACACAGAACTCTCATATTTAACTGTCAAACATCCAAATTTAATTGTCGAAGCAGCTTTGGGCTAGATGCAGTTTTCTAGCCAAGATCATCATCACAACAGGAAACGAAAAAAAAACATGTTCTCTGTTTCTTCTATGTGGGCTGGTATGAAAAGTAAAAAACTTAGACCTCACTTGCTATAGAGCTTATTCAATGGCCCAAGAACTCATCACGTAAATAGTCCTGTAAAAGACAACAGGACTGCAGTGTGTAAATCTAAGAATGTTGAAAGTCAGTAGTCAGTGAGTAATTAGAATCATAGAATTGTAAAATTGTCTCGGTTGGAAGGGACCTTCAAGATCATCTATTCCAACCATCAACCTAACCCTGATAAAACTCTTCACTAAACCATGTCACTAAGCACTAAGTCAACTCATCTTTTGAACACCTCCAGGGATGGTGCCTCAACCACTTCCCTGGGCAGCCCATTCCAATGCTTAATAGCCCTTTCAGTGTAAAATTTTTTCCTAATTAGCAATATTTCACTGCCAAAATGCTATTGAATAGTTTTTTGCAGGTGTCCATCCTTGAGAGTCTGCATGACAGAACAGAGAACAGACTTACAAAATCAGCCAAGGACTCCAAGTTGGGAAAAACAGCTCTGGCAGAGAAAATCACTGCTAATACTGATCTGAACAAATCAGAGATATCATCTAAAAATGACCAGTTGGTTTTAAGAGGTCAACAGCAGAACACTGTGCTCTACAAGAATAACCTGCAGCACAAACATACGATGGAGAACAACTGAATAGTTCCCAGAAAATGATCTAAATCATAAGTCCATCAGGAATCACACCAGCATAACACCACTGCAAAGAGATAATTGTACTCCTGGCCAAGCCATGCAAGAAATCTTTCAGTACCACTGAGTGCCAGCCTGATGTCATCTCTGTGTGTGCCTAGTTTCAGGTCCTGTGCTTTCAGGAAGACACAGATCAGCTCAAGCACCCAAAATAGAGCCATGAGATATCAGCTCTGGAGTCAAGGTGCAGTGAGCTGGTCCAATACAGGAGGTGCTACATAAACTGATAAGTGACATTACCATCCCCAAGGAAGTGTATCAGCACTTAATTTAGTCCAAACAATGTATCTGTTGAATAGTTGAGAACTATAGTGCTGGAGAATGGGGTCAGTATGTGGGAAAAGACTGATTTCACTCTTCCAAACCTAATTTTTCCTGACTCCTAGAGGGCCCTGTAACAAGAAACTGGCCATAAAAGACAGCATTCACAAGAAAATGAGCCATCTTGGGCATTATGCAGTGAAACAAAACAATCCCCCTGCCTTCTGCTCAGATGCATGTCATGAAAACATCTGGAGTACATTGGCTGGACATGGGAGAGAGAGAGACAGCTTCCAAATGTAAAATTGGCATAACCAGATTACACATGTTTTGTCTTTCATCTCCTTATTTAAGTCGTTACAGAAGGTGTCTCCCACCACGTTATAAAAGGCTTCAGGACTTACCCATAGGGAGAGCAGAAAAGGTTGTAGTGGATTTTGGTTTGGTTTTGCTTATTACCTTGGTTTTGAAATGAGGGAAATTAGGGAACAAGAAACAGTTCCAGCAGAAGTTTTTTACTGCAATATTGGGTGAAAATCAGACAAAAAAATCTGAAGTGTCTTTTAGGCCGTGTCCTTCAGCTGAACAATTTAGAGTCAGTTAAACGCCACAAAGTGAGAAATAATTCACTGCTTGTGGCAGTAACTCAGCCAAAGGTACCAGGCTGCGGCAGAAATCGCTCGGAGCACACTCATTGTGTCACAACTATTGATCTTACAGGAAAGGAATTCAAGGCAACACTAACCCAGCGTGATCAAGATCAGGTTGCTGCTGTCTCTAGAAGATCAAGATAGATCTTGAACTCTGGGCAAAGTTAGCCCAGCTAATTACTCATCAGAAAGAAACAGAATTTGAAAGAATTTGAAGGGCTGAAGGACCTGGGTCTTTTTAGCCTGCAGAAGACTGAGGGGGGATCTGATCAATGCCTATAAATCTTAAAGGGTAGGTGTCAAGAGGATGGGCCAGTCTTTTTTCAGTGGTGCCCAGTGACAGGACAAGACAAAATGGGCACAAACTTGAACATAGGACGTTCCACCTAAACATGAGGAGGAACTTATTTACTTTGAGGGTGGTAGAGCACTGGAATAGGCTTCCCAGAGAGGTGGTGGAGTCTCCTTCTCTGGAGACATTCAAAACCCGCCTGGACATGTTCTTGTGCAACCTGCTCTAGGTGGACCTGCTTTGGCAGGGGGGATTGGACTAGATGATCTCCAGAGGTCCCTTCCAACCACATGTGATTCTGTGATTCTGTAATTTAGCCTGGAAGCGAGAGGCCCTGAGAAAGCAGCCCATGCTGTTCCAAGGCTGGAAGAGTTGAAAAAGAGCTCCTGAGGCAGCTGAAGGAGATGATGTTAAGGAACGTAAGCTTAGAGTAACTACATTTATATAGTTAATACTCAGCCTATGATGGATGAGAAAAATAATGGATGACAATGATCCTTTAAATCATTTAAATTTACTTTGTACTTGTGGTGAACTTCTACATTAAAACCAAAACACCACCACTATCTGCCATGGAGAGCTATTACTTAAAATCACTGCAGAAATAATTGTATTTTGGCTACGTTACCAATCACTGCTGTGCTAATTCTGCTAGAATTCAGAAAAAAAAAGCTTCAGCTCTGAAAACAAGAATTCTGGAAACAAATATTATGAAAATAACTACAGTAAAAAGATCCTCACCCTCCTTCTTCTTCTTCATCTTCTCCTTCTTGCTTAATTGCTTTCCATTTTCCATACGGGTTGGTCTTGTTAGCATCACCAGAGCTTTCTTGGGAAGCTGATGAACTCTCCTCTTTATCAGCTGTTTCTTCTGACTTAACTTCTCGCCATTTTCCATAAGGACTTAACTTTTTAGCTTTGGAAGACTTTTTCCCTTCCTCAGATTCTTCACCATTATCTCCTTTCCTCTAAAGAGGAAAAAACCCACCTTAAGCAAAAATGCCTAAATAAAAACACAATGTAGCTTTATTTTACATCTTTTGTATACTTTTCAACCAAGAGTAACTCGAAACAATAAACTCATGTTGTAATAAAATCCTTAAATTTTTCTCCTTGAGCTTTCATCACATACAGAGGTGAAAAAAAATCTTAAATGTTACAAAAAGTTAAAGTTGGAAAATCCCACCTATCAAGGCTAAAATTAGCAAGGAGTAGCCAACACAAACTTATTTAAAAACAAAGCTTATCATGTTTAGAAAAAAAAAAAAAAGAGACAAAATTCACATAAAGCTTTCTGTGCATGCAGATACACACAGTTTACAGCTAATACCTAGTAGTTTATAATGATACACAGTGATACAAATATCCGTATTTTAGGATTAACACCTGTCTACTTGATATTTAAACCGTCTCTGTTGTTCTGAACTACCAGTTTCAGAAAAAACATCTGACCTAACCAGAGCCATAATCACACCCTTTATCTTAAGTTTTGAATCTGAAGGCAAAAATAAGTAATTGATACAGGTTTTGTACTGTGCACTGCCCAGGCTTTTCTCAATTAATAAGGAAACTACAACCATATATTTTCAGAGGCATTCCCTGAAGATCTCTTGGCAGTCACATGTACCAAGAAGGTTAGAAGTCATATGCTCACACTGAAATTCAAATGATTTTGTGGATTATTTCAAAGAGATGAGTGACCTTTCTCAGAGAACATCACATTTCTGGCAGAATTCAATCTACTTGTGGTGGGCTGAAGGAAAGATCGTGCTTTCTTATTCTGGAAGTGTGACACTAATGGGCCAAATAACTGAATAAAGAATCGTTTTACTATTCCAACAAGTGCAAACTTCTAATTTCAGTCATATGGTTTAACCTCATTACAATGAGTACTGCCTATCACAGGAGATAAAAGATACATCACCTTACGCTGGAAAATTAATACTGTATGTAAAATAAATCCGAAGAGAGAATTTACCTTGAAATTCCTTTCTGAGCTCTGTGCTTCATTTTCACTGTCTTCCGAGTCCGATTCAGACGCTTTGGAATCTGTTTCTTCAGAATCCTTGTCTTGTTTTGAAGATGAAACAAAACCAGCCGGTTTCTCCCATGTGGATACTGCCCGAGATATTTTGGATAACCACATTAGTTTTGTTCCTAATTCTGATCTGTTCTTGCTTTGACAACGTTACCTTTCAGAAGCAACGCTGCCTTATGCAAAAATACATCAAATAATTCAGCACAAGGCTTTCGCCTTTGTTAGGCGTGTTTGTTTTAATAAACATAATCAAAAAGATAACATTTCACTTCCCAGCAGAGATAGTGTCGTGACAGCTGAGTTCACTGTTGATAGAGCTTGTTTAAGAAAAACATCATGCACGGCAAACCGTGGTCCACAAGACTGTGGTCCCTCTCATCCTACCACAGGACAAACAAATTGCCCTCTCGAGGTGCCTGTTTGATTTGAGTTGCCCGTTGATTACAAAGAAAGGATAAAGTAAAGAATGCTGACTGTGAGCCTCAGCTCTGCCAGCAGATAAACCCCTTCCCTGAACTACTTGGCTTGGTAACATTAGGTCTCTAATTAAAGAGCCGTCAAGTAAACAAGGAAATAAAAACATTATTCTGAAAAGATATTAAAGTATTTACAGGATATGACCTCATTTTCAATGAGAAGGTAGTATTCCAGCAAATATATTGCAAGGAAATATTTAAATAAAAGTTGACTTGATGTTAAAACTACTTTTACTAACAATAAGGCAAAAATACACCAACTTTCGATCTATAATTTTATTGAAGCTTTCAAATGTAATAAAACTACTGTTTTTCCAATTATTTTATCTATTTCCAAAGAAATCCCTAACTGAAAGCAACATTTAACAGGTATGCTCCTAGATGTATCTTGAAGAGGTAAAGCTGTAAGAAACTGGCAATGAGTGGCTTGGAATGACCAGTCTCTTACGGGCACTGCTGCCATGTAGCTTTAGACCAGTAACTGGGAAAGTTAATTTTAAGTTATATACCTGAGATGAGACACTGTGATCAGTCCCCTTGGTTAACACTTTGTCTTGTCTTCAGAGGATGGGATTAGCATTAAAACTGACAAGTAATTTTCAAGCATTTCCAAGATACTTACAGCTACATCAAAGTAAGGAATCGCTTTACAATCTCACAAGTCAAAATTTTACCAAATACAATGGCTACAAAAAGATTCTTCACAAGTTTCACGAGTGCGTGAAGGACTTTAAAAAACCATACAACCAAAGGCATAAAATGTATCTGAACTTAGAAGGCAATGTTTAAAAATAACCAGTATCTCATTTCCCTTTCAAAAAAAGACCCAAAATTGCAAATCATTGGAGCAGGGGAGTGGAGCTGAAAAACTGAAAGGTTTTGGGTTTGTTTTTTTCCTATTCTTGGCATGGTCAGGAACACCACTTCATACCCAAGAGCAGCAGGAAAACTCATAGCCAGAATAAAATCATGTGCTCTCCAGAGAGGCATCATTGACCTTAAAACGATTCAAACAGATTTAGAAAACAGATGCTTGTTCTGGGGGAGTAACCACAAAGTTCCCCATGTAGGGAAAAAAATGGGGAAAAGAAGGAGGAGGTAAGATTCTGGATTCTCTTATCAATGCTACGTCAGCAAGAAGAGAAGTTTAGGATATCCTTATTCAGTTCTACATACCTGTCAAAAAAATAAAAAATCCTGCCCTTTCTGGTTCCCAAACAATAATTTCAATATATGTGTGGAAAAGAAGAACCCATATTTTAGAGTTATAAATTGAATGTCTAAAATGCACACTCACTGACAATACAACTATAAAGCCAGCATTGACTCAAGCAACAAGTATATTTCATCTAAGGTAACAGCTTGAAAAATACAAAACTTAGTGACAGCCTTAAAATGCAGTTATTTGCAAAATAAAATACTGCTCTGAAAACCCTCTCTGTTCTGAAACAGAGTTTAAGTGGAAAACAAGCTCTCCTTACCTCCTGTTTGTGTGTTATAGTAATAGGTATGGCCATCTTCAGTGACACCTTCTACCCACTCTGCTCCCTGAGAAAAAGACATAGGAGCTAATTAAAAAAGAAGAGTTTTAAGGATCAGCCAACGCATCACTTGTAAGACAATTCAACCCTTGAGGATTTTTCGTTCAGGATAATTTTACTGTTTTAAAGCTTGAACCCCTGAAGTTTTTAGAAAATATTCCCTTTGACTCAAATATTTGAGATTGCTTAACTGAATGTACTACAAATGCACATAGACAATTTTGTTCAAACAGTGGATAATTAGTATGAGGCAGTATAGTAAAGGTTGTCATACAGTTCAAATGATGATAAAAGTCATTAAAGACCATTTTTTTTTTCATTTTCCAAATTATTCACACCTGAATTTGACATTTCCCGGTTTTGTCATTGTCTTAAGTAAACACTAAGAAAAAATGTTTCTGGAAGACTCAGAGTTTTGTGTGCGCTACAGAAAAACAGTACCAATAAATGCTATCACAAATTAAACATAAGCAAACAAACCCAAAACTTCTAAAATTTATTCCAAAATAGATTTTCACCAAAAATATTGAAGAAGCTAACTTTGCATGCCATGAATTTACTTATTTAGTAAAGCACCAATTTTAGCAAAGCACTGGTTTTCCCTGCTAATTAATATGAAACGGGGCAGAAGTTGCTGGTATGTCTCTGTGGATGTGTAATTAAAATAAAGATGTTTTGCAGGATCAGCCACAGCTAATTACACCTGGCTTAACATCTTCCTTAAGAACCCGATTTCCATCAACACTTAGACATAAACAACTTCACTGCTCCTTAAGTACTAACACTGTCCATTCCCCTCTACGGGGCAGAACTTCTAGGCAGCTTCACTATACGTGGCTTTTGCATTAATAAATGTCTGTGTGTACACATATACACACCCCCCCAGCCAGGCTTCTGCACACACATATCTATACATTTGCTTAATATTCTTTTAAAACTGTGGGCTTTTTTTAAAACACAACAAAATCAGGAGTTGATGTTCTTGCACCTGCTCTGTAGAAAGGTACAGATGAAACAGAAAAATACTATCAGTAGGTTCAGAGAGCAAAAAGCAAGAAAGCTGTCAGTGAGCAAGTTTCCTCAAGTTTTTGTCGCAAAAGTTGCAGTGAGGTAGTTTCAACAAATTCTATGTAAGTAGAAAGAGGGCAAAAGACTAGTCTTAAGAATAACCGATCCTTTCATTAAGAGTTAGATCCTGAACATTTTAAACCTGGTTCTCAGAGGTTTTCAGCAGATATTTGACATTAGGCACACCAAGTATCTTACTACACAAATGCTAACACGCATGACATCAATCTAACTGAAGCTGTGGGAGCCTTCAACACACCTTTTCATTACACTGCTCTTTCACCACAAAGTCTAAGCAGCAGGGTAAGGTGCTGTAAAACAAGGAGAGCCTGTACATCTCACTTGAGCTACACATTGCAAGCATGCCCTTTAATTTCTGGGCAGCGTGAGTCCTTGTTAGAGATCTGGAATGTTCCCAGTATCTTTAGCTCAGACTAAATAAGGGAGCAATCAAATGCTTGTTTTTAGCAATAGCGAAAATAACTCAAGACACCACAAAGTCAGCGAGGAGGGCGAGGGAGGGATGGCAAAACAGAGCCATGTGGCATTAGGGAGATATCCGAGGCTGAAGGTGCGTGTTTCTGATAGAGCTGAGATGAGCCAACTTCAAACTGCTGCCAAGAAGGCAGCTCCTTCTCTCCTCCGTCTGCTCGCCCCGCGCTGGCATTTCCCTGATTACCCCGAGAGCTGATGCAAGGACATGAGCCTACAAAGCACTAAACTCTGATATCTTCACTCCCTGAACAAGTTCACTGTCAGGGCAAAGATGCAGCAAGGACCATACAAGATTAATCCCAGGACCACCTCCTCCAGCAGAAGGCTAGAGTAAGAGCAGCTTATAAAAATTGCAAATCTTGGCTAAAAAGATAAAAGTTGAAGTGCTGGTTAACAAGTTGTGCAAAACCACAGGATAAAGGAATCAGAAAGGCAGAGCAGCGTGTGATGGGCAGCTCTGACACCAAGTGTGCAGTTTCTTGGGAATGAACTCTGGATGGAAAAAGCCTGCATTTTTGAGATAAAACACTGCCTTAACAGGAGATGGCATAGAGACAGAACTTGATACACATTTTTTGAATTGATTAAATCGCCTAAAAATATACACAATTTTAACCATTATAACCTCTGACTGTAAGTAACCCAGTACCGAGCGTAAGCTACCTTCTCAGATGGGACAATATAGAGCTACAGAATGTCAAGTGCTCTGAAAAAACCAGGCTTTTTGGATCTCTAACATAAACCCAACATTAACAAACAACGCTGACTGTAAATCATACTGTACTTATAACACCTATCTTGAAAATGGGGAAACGTAACATCACAGGATTGTTGTAAAAATCGTACTTTTAATGTTGTAAAGCACAAAAATCCTGGAGTGGTAAGTATCAGTAAGCCCATTAATAGTAATAAGAAATCTATCTTTCTTTAGACTGTTTGGCAAATTTTCTGGTGCCATAAATAAGGAAAATAAAGTAATATTCTAAAAGGTTGCTTGCACATAGTTTCCAAAAAGACTAACTATCACATCACTGTATCCTAAAGTAAACACAAAAAACAGGCATTCTTCTTTTTCTATCTGACAATGCAATTTCAATGTTTCCTAAAATAAAGGACTTTTAACTACTTCAAATGTATAAGTTTGAATTTTTTTTAATTACATTTTATTCACAAAAAGATGGACAGAATTGATTCAGAATTTCCAAAAAGCCTTTAACTGTATTGGCTGCAGCATCAAAAAACCATATTCTGTAAAAATACAACCGCCACTATCACTTCTCTTCCCTTGATAAACAAATTAGCCAACAGAGGTTTGTATAGCAAAATCCGAGTTTTCATCAAGTATATCATAAAACATTCTGTCTAGTCAAATTATGTTTTCCTAAGTTTACTAAGAGCAAACAATTTATCTTCTGCAATCAGAAGACTTGAAAACTGCCTAGTTTATTTCTGATAAGTGTTTACAAGGACAAAAAAAAAAAAAAAAGAATAAATAAAAGAATATTCGATTACCGTTTGTGAGTTTTGAGAGTTGCCTTGGAATCCTTTAGGCTTCTCCCACTGGGATTCTAAAAAAGCAAAAACAGGTTTCACCCATCATTCAATCCTGTTTGAGTTTAATAATTTTTAGAAAAAACAGATCTAAAGGGTAGGACACTATTACGTGCACACATACAAACAAGTAATATAGATACACCTCACTGAAATACGAATCACAAAAAAAAAAAAAAAAAAGTATGAATAACAGTATTCGATTACCGTTTGTGAGTTTTGAGAGTTGCCTTGGAATCCTTTAGGCTTCTCCCACTGGGATTCTAAAAAAGCAAAAACAGGTTTCACCCATCATTCAATCCTGTTTGAGTTTAATAATTTTTAGAAAAAACAGATCTAAAGGGTAGGACACTATTACGTGCACACATACAAACAAGTAATATAGATACACCTCACTGAAATACGAATCATCCTTTGTCAAACCATGGTATGAACAATAAACCCAAGTATCATAATTATTACAGTTGGCTTTACAGCGACCAACAACTGATACACAGACACTGGAATTTTGGTACAAAAAAGGTGTTGTTTTTTAAATGGTAGCATAGGCCAGAGTGAACTAAGCACACAAGATTTTTACCATCTGGAAGTTACCTTGTATGATGAAAGACTACAGTAAATACTAATGTCAACCCTTAAATTTATAAGAAACAGTCTGTAACAGTCTCATTAAGTCTAATTAAAAGAAGGTTGCTTTTATGCTCTAAAGTAGATCATAACACATTGCTCCTCAACAAAAGTCAGTCAGTTAGATAAATCCTGTAAATGTGGAAAGAAACAATCAGGCAGCAATCCATAACAGCTCTCATTTACTTACTGTCATTGACTTCATATTCCTGATAAGAAAGCTTCTTTAGGAAGAACACAGCTGTCTTTTGTACACTTAACCTCTGAAAGGCTAAACTATTTCAGAAACTGGAATTACTGCATTCTCCAATTATTAACACACAGCGAAACCAGCCTGAAGTTCTAGATGCCTAAGCCTTGGATGTAATATCAAAACTCCACCAAATTGTTCACATACTAATAATTAGCTCACTACTGAGAGAGCAGAAGAATAAAGAAATGCAGGTGGTCTTTTCTCATTTATATCCAATAACTATATCTGCATTTGCTTCTCACTAGGTTTTACCTCCTGTTTTTGTGTTGTAGTAATATGTATAGCCTTCGGGAGAAAATCCTTGCACCCACTCCTTCGTTTCAGTTTTTGAGTTGTCCTGAGATGTCTTTTTTTTCTTTTCTTTCTTCTCCTTCTTTTCCTTCTTCTCTTTCTTTTCTTTTGTTTCCACTGTGTTACTCTGTGGTTTATTCTGTGTCGAACTGGGACCTACCTCATCTTAAAGAAAATAATACTCTCTGTTAAAAAAAGAGTAATAATCTGAGCTTAAATATTAGTCACTCTTGAAGGAACAGCAAATAGGAAATGTTCTTATGAGTACTTTCACTCATTAGTATTACATTCATAGCAGGTAAGCTTAAAAGATTATATTCAAAGAATCTTGCATGATAGTGATACTGTAGTATCATAAGAAAGTCAAAATATCAAAAGATGAGTAACATAAAGAGAAAAACCATCAGGATCAATCAGGTTTAACTAAGCAACAACAAAAAAGAAACTAAAAAAGTTATGAAAAAGATAGCTTCCCCAGGAGCTTGAAACTACAAACTCTTTTTGTAGGATAATAGGTCTTCATGTGGACAGAACCAAGGCACTTGCAGAAAGGCAAGCTGAGCAGAAGATTCTTGTCTCCACCGTTTGACACCAGTGGGAATCCAAGGTCTCCTACGCAATAGAAACTTTTGCCTCCAATTGGCAAAAACCAAACATAAAATTAACTGAGGGAAGCTGCGCTGCTGATTCAAAGCACCAACTACAGCCCATTTTTTGTTATCACATTGTTTAATTTTTCTGCTCAAAATCGGATTGTTCCATGGACCAAAGGACACCGTAGCTAAAAACATTCTGTACTGCAACTTCTGCTACTGGCAATTTGCAGACTCCTTGTTGTTTTGGATTTGGGTAGGGATTTTTGGTTGGTTAGTTGGTTTTTGTTTTGGTTTTTTGTTGTTTTTTTTTTTTTATGAGCAAACACAGTCCTGGAGGCCTGCTCTTGTGTTCCTAAAACCTAATTTAAGAAAATACATTCCTACTCAATATTCTTTCAATTCTGCCTTGAATCCCTTGGCAGCTATATGAACTACCTGGCTTAATTCCAAGCCTTTTCATGTCCTCTTGATATGCTTTCATTGCAGCCTCCTCCATTGCTGCAAATTCTTTTGACATGTTTTCTTCTTCTTTTGCTTTTTCCAAGCTTTTCTTTTTAATCTAAAACAAAACAAAAAGCCCAAACAGAATAAATAAAACAAGTATGATAATGGAAGAGATGAAAAATAAGTATTTGTGCAAATAAGATATTTGAGTTACCTCACTAATTCTTTTTGCCACATTTTCTTTATGATTCTTTCCTCTTTCATGAAAATCAATGCTCTTAAAAGCAAGAAAAAACCCAAGAAAAATAATACATATAACACAATTTTAACATAGTTAATCTTAGTTAATTAAAATTTAGTTAGACTAAACTTCGTTGAACAAGCCTAAATGTCACCTGTTCTGAAAACACGTACAGCAAATTCTATGACTATAAAATGGATATAAGAATTCAGGAACACTAAGAAATACTCAACATAGAAATTATGAAAAATCAGTAGCACTCCAAAACGTTACAAAAAAATATCTTAGTCTGTATTTATAAGATTTAAAATTTTTCAAATAATACACTTCAGCACACAGATTACAGACAAATAACAGGTAATCTGGGCTCCCTCTCCACACTATCCTTCCAAGTATCATCCCTTGATAATTTTTTTGATCCTCTCTGTTTTCATGCAGACTTTTAAAAACCATATGGCTTTTTTAAAGTTCCAAATATTAGCTATGCTTCTTAATTAGCTTATGCTATGCTCCACAAATATCCCATGAACTTAAACTTGTCTGCAGGTCTACAAATCTGTGAGAGGAAAAGGCATGGTGGGAGAGTTGGGTAACTAAGGACAACAGAACAGTCTGCAAGCCAAAAAGCTGCCAGAAAGACCGAAGCCAGTAGGAACTGAACTGGAAGGAGTTCAGAAGCTCTACAGGTATGACAGTGGAAGTTCTCATGTGGTTCTCACAAAAAGTACCTGGGCTCCTTTAGGTGCCTAAACCTGACCTAGGAGCCCTAGAATTTCTTTGCCCAAACTGATGTGCAGAAGATGCACATCCAGGGGATGATTCATCTCATTTAAAGACAGTTAAAGGAGATATGTTAGCCAAATCCTCGGCCTTTAACCTAAACTTTAGCCTAACCCAATTAGCTCATGATTGTCATTCTGAACTACAGGTACCTAATTGTAATCCAGATGAGCTCAGCTCCAGGAGTACCCCTGGCACTCAGTCAGGAATGCAGACCTTATCTAAGTGAGAAACCAATGGGTCTAGCAGCATGCAAAAGGCATCTGCAAGTCAGAAACACCTTTCTGTAACCCCGTAACGTTTCTGTGGGCTGTGTGAAATGAAAGAAACCTGCTTTAAATGCTTAGAGTGCTGGCTGTACCAGGCCTACCAGATACAAACAGCACATAGGCCAGCTTTTGCTTCCTATTCGCATACAAAGCTGAGGAACAGGCATGGACAAGGTTTCAAGACAGATCAAATGTTAAGTTACAGAAGCTGAAGAAAAAGCAGGGTCAGATATTTCAGTTCTTATCTGTACTGCCGAGTAGAACAGCACAAACCATCTTGTATGCAGTATCTGGCTCTCGACAGAACACATTTTAAATATCACAAGTATTACAAAGGCATTTTAAAACCACAGATTTCATGCATCAAGAGAATTGTATCAAAAGTAAGGTTAACAGCCTGTAATCAAAATTCCTAATCTTTCAGAAACATTGACATTGTACGGTAGACCATCATACAGGTCTGTTGTCTGCTATCCAGCACTTGCAGTAATCGCAGAATTTTTTTGGCTGAGATTTCCAGTAATCGGCCCTGGGGAGAGAAAAAAAACATGATGTATAATCTGAAACAATAATCACAGCCATAGGTTTATATATATAAATATATATAGTTTCAGAAACTAAATTTAGCCTTCTTTGGTCACCGAGTGCTAAGAGTTTGGTTTTCTTTTCTTTTTTTTTTGTTTTTTTTTTTTTTTTTTTGTTTTTTTTTTTTTTTTTTTGTTTTTTTTTTTTTTTTTTTGTTTTTTTTTTTTTTTTAAACAAAGTATGGGGAGCAAACAAAGAGTAGCTATATTGACTACTGCCCCCCGTAAAGCACAGCTCAGAATTAGGAGTGTGCCCATCTGATCCTTGAAGATTGCAAATTTTTTACCATGGAGGCAATGCTGTAAGAACCAGAAACGCAAGACGAGGCAAGCTAGAGATAAACAAGCAGCTCTAGATAGCCTAATTAAACAAAGAACTGTCAGAAAAGTGCAACTTGCACTATTTTTCATTAAAACTGCAAACAATACACATTTTTAAGTGTAAAATTTTAGATTTAATGTTGAAGTCTGCTTGGGATACCGTACGCAGTGAGCTGAGCAGCACAAAGGTGCAGTTCTGGACAGTATGAGCTACTGCGGGGAATCCACGAACAGATTCTGACCTGTGGGGTCACAGACACAGCAGTAAATTGTTTGGATGTTTCTGAGTAAAAATGTGAGTGTTTCTGAACCATGCAATTTAGATAAGTTGCATGTGTGTGAGGAAACTTGGGGAAAACTCTTCAGAGCTCCAAAGGTAGTAAATAAAAGCATTTAACCATAAAACAAACAACCCCTCCAATGGTTGTTTCTTCATCAAAAACCACTTTCTAATGCCAGATGAGGCTTGTGCAGAAATAATTCCATTTCTCATTGGCTTGTAGCAACAGATACAGTGCTCTGGTTCAACAGAACACATTCCAGCAACATACTTTTATGTTTTTAAGTTAAAATAAAAAAGGAGGAGGGGCAAAACCAAAACCAATTCAAGATTACACAGAGAACATTAAAAAAGATCAGTCCAAAAAACTGTATCGCTGCCTTCCATCTGAAGATCAATGTCCAGAGTTCAAGGAAAATACATAAAATACTTCCTGACATTTTTATTCAATAAACACAAAACCTTTTCCAGGAACAACGACAGCACCCTCAAACCTTATGATACCTGCAAACAAATCGTTCATAAAAGAAACAGACTAGATTGATTCATCTCTTTAAAATTTAAGCAGATATCAAAACACACTCTCCTGCCAGTGCTTACTGTAAGAAATTTCTAAGAGGCTATGATTATTTTAAAAAGGATATCCACTGCAAAAATATATCAACCTATAAGCAACAGCGTGTTAGCAATGCGCAGCTTTTCAAGCAATTTTCTGGAAAGCTGAAAGAAGCAGCTGGGCTTCCCCTGATTTAAACAGAAATCCGTTCATCCCTAAATGGTGTACTTTAAAACTGCGCGATTACTTAGTCACACATTTAATTAAAAGGCTTTTGAGATTTATATATCAAAACGTCCTAGGGCCGAAGCCTGGGAAATCGAACACTCTGGCTGGAAAACCAGCTGAGTGGGAGGGAGAGCTCAGAAATATCTCAAGGCCCTTTTTCCTATTTGAGCTATAGCTCCTAAATTGTCTCTAAATCCTTCGACATCATCGAAGACAAACTTCCAGCTAAAAGCTGTGTTAACCTCCCTAAGGCAATGGACCAATTCTGCCAGAAAACACAGAATTTGTCGAAGAGCCTCACTGCGTTTTTCAGAGGTGCGAAAACATCTGCATATTTCCAAGTTTAACCTAACGGGGCTGGCTCCTTCTCTTCAACGGAATCAAGTGTAATTGCTAAAATTAAGACTGTACAGCTGCACCCACCAAAAGTCAAGACCCGAGAGTGTGAAGAGCTGTATTTCCACAGCTATATTTTCCACCCATTTCTTTCCTAAGCGCTACTGGACACCACATCTGTCGCAAAGCTCCGTAGCCACATGGAGAGTAATCGTGCTGGAGCCTGAGGGCACACCTGGGGATTAAATACAAGGCCAGGTCTTGATCACAGAAGCCTTTTGTCTTCGTCTCCTATTGGTTTTGATAAAGATTGGAGCTGGCTCTCTGGTGTTACATATAAAATAAATGTAAATGGTACTCTGTGTAGAACACCCAATACCCCGGCAACCTTAAATCCTTCATTTTGTGACTAATGAAGGTAATTGTATAAATTATGGCCCCAATTCCGTGACTTATGAGCACAAGTAGTGTTATATGCCAAGTAATTCTCTTGAAGATTTTCCACTTAAGTTCACAACACTCAATAAAAAAGGAAGCTCAGCTGAAATATCCAGTGAATAACATCTGCCACGGTAACAACGATGGAGCCTGCAATGAACCAAGGGTGCTGCAATGAGAGCACAGCAAAGAGGATCGTTTGGAAAGGAGCCGAGACCAAACTTCTGTGAGATGCTACAAGTGCTTCACAAGCTCTGGTCTCAAGCCTGAAAGTTAATCCAGATCGATGACAATGTTTAAATACGTAACTATTTTATTAATCTGCCAAACAGAGGCCTGAGAGGAGGTGCTGTTAAAGCAGTACAGAAGCCCTTTCTACTTGAGTAATTGTGTACAAATCAAGGGAAACAGAGTTATTTTTAAAATACATTGAAGTCAAAACAGTACAGCTTTTAAGACTCCTTATCTTCTGCTGGCGCTTACATCGGTGAAGTTAAGATTGATTCTTGTTTTCAGCTTTACAGCTGGGCCAACCAGCTAAGGACCAGCAAGCCGACCAGCTAGCCATCACCACCACCACAATCTTTCTCCCTTTGGCCAAAACGAAGAGACAGCCCAGAGTGCATCAGGTCTGGCTTGTCCAGGTGTGCAAGGTCGAGACTTCAGCTCTGTACACATCTACCCAGGCGTGGCTATCCAAACAGGAGCTTGGTGGTCCAAACAACCCTGAGGGGTGGGTAAGTTTTACCGTGAAGCTCTACCTCCCAAGGAGGGTCCTGACAAAGTCCACTCAGAGCCCGATTTTCCAGAGCTGGCTGAGCAAGTCAGCTTGGCAACCTGCTACCTGGCACACTGGGACCAGAGCAGCACCGATAGATACTGGGCAACTTCTGGACAAACTGCCGTAAACTTTCAGCCACAGCTGGAAATCCTGTACTAACTTAGAAGAAATGCATGTCTCCTAAAGAACACTGGTTTTCTTTCAACTTCTACTGGTCAAACCGCCCAGAAACAGAATGTGTAACAGTTCTGAGGACTAAAGGGCAAGGAAGGAAAAAGAGGGAGTGAATATCAAACTGTTTACTTGAAACTTTAATGAAATGACAAACTCTTTGCTGCAAACAGCTGTAAAGTGCAAGTAGCAACAATCTTGAAACCATTTTCAGATTTCTGAAATTCATTTAAAACTTCAGAGGGAGTGGGAAGATGGGGAAGAACAAATAGCAACTCTGTATTAACAGCACCTGCCACATTTGCCATCTCAAAAGATACAAAAAGGTTTAAACTCAGAGAGAAAACTCCAAAACTCAGGGTTTTTTTTACTTTGCATCGTTTCTTTCTTGCCCCATGAGAACCATGCAGTTTATGCTGCAATGACCAGGTTACACACTCCTACTGCACGTGAACCACGCGTTTGGGAGCTCACCAAGGGGACAGGATGCCTCGACAATATTCAGAAAGTCACTTGCAGAGTAATTTCACCAATACTGGGGTCCAAGGGCTCTAAACCATCAACCTGCAAGCTGCTTCTCCTCACAACTTCCAGTATTATTAATGTTTTAACAGGTGGAGCAGTCAGGTTTCCTTATATAGGGAAGCTTAAGGAACCCTCATAAAAAAGCTATCTTCAGCTGAGACGGCGTTGCCAAACTTTACTTTGAGACTGGGCTGGAGGTCTTTGTTCCTACCATATGCTGGCTGAAATTGAAAGGGGGAGGGAAAAAAATGGAAAAAAAAAAAAAGAAACAACTGTTTCAGGTGGTTCTGAACACAAGAAAAAAGATAATTTGGCCATGTAAACAAAATCTGGAAGCACTTGCTTTGAATAGCTCTTTTGTTCCTACCAAAAGCTGGCTGAAATTGAAAGGGGGAGGGAAAAAAATGGAAAAAAAAAAAAAGAAACAACTGTTTCAGGTGGTTCTGAACACAAGAAAAAAGATAATTTGGCCATGTAAACAAAATCTGGAAGCACTTGCTTTGAATAGCTCTCTTCTAAAACACCAGACATGAAACTCGGCTGAGATGCTGGGGGTGTTTTTTTAAGGATATATCTGTCCAAATTATAAGCCTGTAGCTCGGGGAAAAACATCATACATACACATGCTCAGCAGTCTTCTTTGGTTTTAATATCTATAACCTCTGAAGACTTTACACAAAGTTAGTACCTTCCAGGTCCCTGCAGGTTTGAGCACAGAACAGCCTGTGTCTGCATCATATTCTTGAATACAGGCGTGTGAAATAAATAATACACAGATCCGAGTTCCTGACTACAGAATGGAATGAATTCAGATTAGCTATTATGGCTGTTCTATAACAGTCACTCAACAGGACAGTATTCAGAAATACTAATAAATTCTATTTTGGAATACTGTGTACTTCTAAAGAAAAATAACAGTTCAGTAGCGGAAAGAAGTAGAAAGAACGAAAGAAAAAAAAATCACATATATTTCACAATAGATCCTCCTCCACATGGGAAGTCATTCCAGACCAGCTAGTTCTAATTCAAATATCCCAGCATTGGTAAGACCTAAGAATGCAATGCTAAAATCCACAGGGATGAAGATCTAAAAGAAAAAGGTTTCCTTGTACCACAAAGTAGGTCCTGGTGCCATGGCCCTAACAGCCCACACTCCTAAATAATTCATAGCCACTCCATTCATTCATAGTGCACTAATCCCACACTTAAAACTCTTCTTAGATACATACCCTTAACTTTTAATTTTTTTAAAAAAATGGTTTTTAAATTAAAGACTCAAGAAAACAGCATCCCTGACACACTGAGTACATGGGGTTGTCCTACCTGACCTTAGCTTGTTGGCCTTCTAATATACCACAGAACACACACCTGTATGTGGGCTCCTACAGAGTAGCACTGGATGGAAGTTTCATCCACGTGAAACAGAGCAGTTCTGTGAGTGGTTTAGTTTCCTGGCCTTCAAGTCAATTATGTTTTTTGCAATCCTTCTGTAAATTCTAATTTACAACCTGAGTGGGGCTGCTTCTTTTTGTTACTGTATTAGCCCCCTCTGAACAACACATAAATCATAATAACCCGCAAGACAATTTGAGTGGAGAGCAAAGTCTGCAGAAGCTGCTCGGTTTGACCTACATTGACGCTGAAGATCTTTTGCATGGATCTGCTTTGCCAGATCTCTTTTCTAAATTGTAAATTATGTAACTTGAAAGGTAATGCTACAAATATTTTTAACAATATACAAGAATGCACAAGAATATCAGGGCAGACAGCCTTCCATACGTATGGAGCTCCAACAGAGTTCATCTCCCCTAACTTCAGTTGTCTAAAAAGTGAGATACCAAGTTGTCCAAGTTCTCCATCTCAATAGGTGGAGACTGTCATCTCCTGAATGCCGCTCTGTCTATCCTAAATAAGCATCTGAGAAGCAAACTGAACTCCACAGGTGTGTATTTCTTCCTTATACAAGGAACCTAAAGCGAACTGCCTGAGTCAGCCTTCAAAAGTTAAGTATCTGAAGTCAGGGATATCTACTGAGAGCAGAGGTCTGCTGCTGTAGATGCAGAAGAAGGATATGGGCTACGTCAGGAAGAATACGATAAGAATTAGAAGAGAGAGGAAAAAAACCAGCAACAGAAACTGGGTCAAGAAACTGCTCAGGTATAATTTTAGCAATAACTAAAATTAAGAACACTGCTGTACGAAGCACCAGTCTGCCAGACAGGCTGACACAACCAAACCGTCAAATACTTCCCCCCCAAAAAAAAAGATCTCTAAAGGTAATTTTGGTCAGGTTCAGATTTCTTACTTCTTTTTTTTTTTCCACCAGGGAAGTTAGGGTGTCTTGAAAAGTAACAGAAACGAGGAAATGCCATTCATATGACATTCTCACTTCGTAAAGACCAAGGCTTGGATTTTTACCACCCTGACCCCTCACCACACACCTCCCCCCCCCCCCCCCAAGGGGGTCAAGTATTTCACTGAATTTCACTGAATTTTTAGAGTTGGAAGGGATCATAGAGATCATCTAGTCCAACTCCCCTGCTGAAGCAGGATTGCCTAGAGCTCGTCAGAGCGTGTTACTCAGGACTGCATCCAGGTGGGTCTTGAAAATCTCCAAAGAAGGGGACTCCACAACACCAACTTTCTCATTAAAGACTTAAAGGCGGTGGGGAGGGCCAGCAAAACCAAAGCGCGGCGGCTTTTTCCGCACAGGCTTCCCCCGTGCCCGGAGGCCCCGGCGGAGGCGGCGGTGTGAGGGGGCCGGGGGGGGGCACGGCCGCCCTCCCTCCCCCGTCCCGCTGGGGTGGCGGAGTCCCCGCCGAACCTGCCCGGGAAAGATAAGGGGC
>NW_015094510.1:12075835-12077110 GCF_001431845.1 Calidris pugnax | reverse complement strand
GAGGAGGAGGGGGTGGTGGCTCATTCAACATGTGGGAGATAAGTGGAATAAGAGCTGCTTAAATTCATAATGAAAGAAGAAGGTACCCGTACGTACCACGCACCCCCTGCCCCAAAAAGGGGGGGGGGGGGGGGGGAGTAAACGTTGGGTTTTTTTCCTGAAGGAGGACTTGTGGTCAGACTGTCATAGCTAACTGCAGTAGTTATGCGTTTGTCAGCATTTCCATTATAAGTCTAGGGTTTGGGTTTTTTTTTTTTTTTTAATGTAGTTTACAACTTGGTTATAAAAATATGCGCTGGGTTGAAACTTGGTCGGCGGCCCCATCTTCAGAAACATCTTTTTAAGCAAATTTTGAAATTGCTCTGCTTAGATGCTAAGTGGAAATCCATGGAAAATACTGGTTTTTTGTGTGGTTGGTTTTTTTTTGTTTTTTTTTTTTTTCCCAAACTTTAAAACTTGGCTGCTTACGCACATGGATGCATTAACAGCTGTTAGTCCAAAAAAAAAAAAAAATTCCCCCCACCAAGTTTGTTAAATTAGGGAAGAATTTAAAGGCTTGGCCTCTGGAGGCATTGCTCTTTACGTGTTAATTAACAGAGCAGAGACTCTGAAGGCTCTTGCGGGGTCCGTGCCGCCTCACGCTGGGGTACCCACCTACAGAAGTGACGTGGGGGCACTGTGTGTCCGTACAGCTCGGGCCATCCAGTGCCATGGCAGTTTGAACGCCTCAGCGCTGCAGACAAGAAGCCGGTGTTAAAAATGAAGGCAGGATATGTTAACTTTGCTCTGTGGGATTGTTTTATTTATTTATTTATTTAACCTCATCAGTTCAATTGCCGCTGCTGAGACAGGGAACAAGCGGAGTATTTAAGCGGTTTCGTTTGTATGCTTCTGTATGTACACGTATCGGGATCCCGCGAAACATGCCTGCCACCCAGTGGATGTAGCTGGTGTCTATATACTCAATATTCTATACATTTATTACCTCTCCGCCCCTCCCAGCCCTACCCTATCTGTAGGATTGCAAGGCAAAGTGCTCAGGCGTTGTAAAAGTGGCTGGCTTATCTGCCCACAGAATCACAGAATCTTCTAGGTTGGAAGGGACCTTAAAGATCATCTTGTCCAACCGTCAACCTAACTGACAAAAATAGATACCCGCACAACAAACAAGGAGCACCATCACTAAACCAGACCTCCCAGCACTTCATCAACCCGTCTTTTGAACACCTCCAGGGATGGTGCCTCAACCACCTCCCTGGGCAGCCCATTCCAATG
>NW_015094510.1:12053372-12075785 GCF_001431845.1 Calidris pugnax | reverse complement strand
ACCTCCCAGCACTACATCAACCCGTCTTTTGAACACCTCCAGGGATGGTGCCTCAACCACCTCCCTGGGCAGCCCATTCCAATGCCTGATAACCCTTTCAGTGAAAAAATTTTTCCTAATATCCAGCCTGAACCTCCCCTGGCACAACTTGAGGCCATTTCCTCTTGTCTTGTCGCCTGTGACTTGGGAGAAGAGACCGACCCCCACCTCTCTCCACCCTCCTTTCAGGGAGTTGTAGAGAGCAATAAGGTCTCCCCTCAGCCTCCTCTTCTCCAGGCTGAACAACCCCAGCTCCCTCAGCCTCTCCTCATAAGACTTGTGCTCCAGACCCCTCACCAGCTTTGTTGCCCTTCTCTGGACCCGCTCCAGCACCTCAATGTCTTTTTTATGGTGGGGGGCCCAAAACTGGACACAGTACTCAAGGTGAGGCCTCACCAGTGCCGAGTACAGGGGGACAATCACCTCTTGGGCCCTACTCGCCATGCTGTTCCTGATACAGGCCAGGATGCTGTTGGCCTTCTTGGCCACCTGGGCACACTGCTGGCTCATGTTCATCCTGCTGTCGACCAACACCCCCAGGTCCTTTTCTGCCACGCTGAACCTATGTGCGATGATGGTGTCCGTCGTGACGTGATCCACCACCATCCTTCCCAGCCAGCTCGGGTGATGAACCAGAGGTGCATCTGCCAAGGTACAGCGGTCAGAAGAGGTGACATGAATGCAGCAGACAGTTATACACAGAGGGAGAGGTGGTTTCACGCCTGCGACGGCTAGAGAATTGGATCTTGCAGCCCCTGCCTTTCCCATAGGATTTCCACGTAGACATAAAGCTTTTTGCACGTGGACTGTTAATTTTTCTGGGTGCCTGGCCTGAGTCCCTGGGATCTGCTGTGCAGTTATGCTGACCTTGGCCATCTGGAACAAAAAGTCAACAGCTGTTCGCTCTTGACGTACAGAAGATGTTTTGTAGGTCTAAGCATGTTAGAAATACAGGTCTTGAGTGTCAGGGTTTCTCGCTCAGTGTCTGTAGCTTTTTGCTCTAATCTTTTCGTATCTTAGTTTCCCGTCTTTAAAAAATTGTGGGTAACGGTATCCTTTATCTTACAGATAGCTGTAGTGGTGAGAACCATAAAAAGAACTGGGAAGAAAAGAAATAATTCTCTCTGTGGTTTAAAAGTGTAGTGTAGTGATGCTCTAGAGAACGAGGGCAAAAAGAAGAATTTGTGTGTTAATTGTAGCAAAGCTTCTAGGGGGAAAAATTGTGACTGGGTCACTTGCAAATTAGAGGTTGATCTCCATGCATATAAGCACTAGGAGATGGTTTTAATTACTGTAGGCCACTTAGATCTAATAATACCTAAATTCTGCTGTGTTAATCACATTTTTAATACTGCTTTTTGTGGATAATTTCCTAGGTTTTCTTTCCCTTAGGAAAAGAGCCAAAAAGCAGATAGGCCGCCTAGGGTAATGTTCTCTTCTTGCCATCCTTCATCAGTGGGATTCCTAATGTAATGCCTGGGACTTTGCAGTTGGAGCTCTCTGTTGAGGATAACTCTTGGTGGTAGGGCATGGCTGTGGTCTGTGTTGTTGCAAAGACCCGTAGGACAGGGCAGGCAATGGGCAAGGAGAAGCAGGACTCCTGCTCCTGTCCTAAGTACCTGGTGCCATCACGGCCTCCACCAGCTTTCCACATGGAAAGCCTAGACCCTGATGCTGTTCCCTGGCTTGGAGCACACTTATTTGAGCTGCAGTCCTGTCCTGCACAGGTACTGGGGGAGAAGTTGCTTATTGCTGTGGGGTGACCTATATCACCTGAGGAGTTGAGAAGAACGTGGACATGGCCTGGTAAATATCTACTGAAAATGCACAAAGTGCAATTCATCTTTGGATGTTTGACCAAATGCAAGTGGATTTTTCATGAGGTCAGGAAAAGGGGCACCTCCAATATGGCAGCTCCAGCCCTCATGTCAGGTTTCAAATCTGTTACCAAGAGCTGGAAGGGCGCTGTAGCCTTCCAAGTTTGCCGGGGATTTCTATTAATATTGAAAGACAGCATTTTCCCTGGTCTTGTCCTGAAAACACCTGAAATATTTTGGCTGAGTTCCTCTAACTGCAGTCTACCTCTTTCTGCACCCCTCTCTCAGAGGCAACCTCTACAACACATGGAACAAAATTTAGCCCGAGGCAGACATTCAGCTTGGAAAATTTCAACCCAAACAGTCAAAGTCTGGCCAAGTTACAAACAGCTGGAAGCAGCATCTTGCATTGGAAGTGTTTAGCAATTGCCTAATAGGCAGCGCTACAAGCTTCATCAATAATGTGTATATGATTATGTACATGGAAATATGCTACTGAATCATATTATTAATTAATAGGTTACCCAGTTGACTAATGGGCACCCAGTTGTTTCTGATTTTTTTTTTTAATAGTCAATTGAACCTAAAACTCTTCAGTTAATTGTATGAATGCTTTTCTTTACGCACATTATTCATTGTTGTTTTCCTGGCTGAAAAATTGAAAACTTTAAAATGGAGCCTCTGAAATAAATGACAAGCCGGGGCTTACTCGTTCTGAATCTTTCAGAATGACTTAACAATTGTTAAAGACCAATTTACAGTAGAACTAGAGCAAATTGCTTCTCAGCCGTTCTGAATTGTAAAAAACCACATCTCCCAAATTCCTAAGCTATTCATCAACTGTCCTATTGTAGCAGACTCACCCTATATTGTGTCCCCAGTATATCTATTAACTCTGCAGTGAAGTGTGAGTTTAAAACAATTGTGCCATGGAGTCACTGTGGAATAAATACCACAAACATTGGCAAAGTTGCTTCATAAATCTTTCTCGGTTTAGAGAGGAACTTAGGCGTGCCTTTCTTCTACGGGAGTGCAGCTGTTTCTTGTGGGGTTCCCCAGGGGGCTGGTTTAATATCATTATATCTTGGTTTAATATCATTATATTTGCAGGTTTTGTGATGATATCTCATGGTTACCAACAGATTACATGCAGTTTTGTGTGCGTGTGGAATGACTTACTAGTATAGTATACTCTTTAAAAAAATTAAAAAAAAAAAATAATCACTTTTTACAATGGTTTGCATCCAGAAGAAGGCATTTTTCTTGCAGCTGGATACACAGGAACCAGGAATGCAGTTACACCAGCAGGATAGGAGACTGCCTTCAAACTGGTTATTTGAAAGAAGGCTTAAGAATTTGTGCAGAGAACCATCTCAACAGGAATTTTCATTGTAATGCTGTGACTGAAGTGTGGTCTTTGGCTCTATAGCAATATAAATATTGCACTGAAATGGGAAAGTACGTGGCGTTAATAAGATCACGGGAATTCTGTGTCTGGTTTTGCTGCTCATGCACGAGGAAGGAGGTGAAATATTAGTAAGAGCACAGTGACAAAAGTGATCCAGGATTTGAAAACCAAGCTTCACGATAAAGAGATTACGGAGTTTATTGAGCTCATCTTTGAGAGGTATCTTCTGACACCAAGAGGGGAAGCGATGCCTGAATGTATCCTTCATATGTTTCAGGAAAATACATGATACTTACTTGACCCTAGTGATACATCCAGTTGTCTGGGAGCTGGTTAGGTGTGTTGTACCTTGAAATTATAAGTAGCAATGAGGGAAATAAAGCATTGTGATGGATTTGCTGCCACTGGGAGTGTTTAAAGTAAGATGGGGTCTCCTTCTCAAAGATGTGCTTTGGCTTGATTCAGAGAAGGAAATTTCCAGTACATGTGGAAGAGGGAAGGACTGTGCTTTGTTCACCTACGTTCTTCCCTGGATGGACAAAACAGGATTATGTGTAGTGCTTTCCATGTATTGTAACACATGTTGCTACCTTGGACAAGATCATAATAAAATGTCATGCTTCAGAACTTGGCTGGTTTTCTCTTGGGTCAGGAAGACCGTTTTTTCTTGGTCCTTGATTTGACTTCTGGGATTATGACTAATTATTGTATACTATTCACTTACCTCCAGAGCATCAACATCTGGTTGCAGCTGGAGACAGGATGTTGGGTATTCACCTTTCTCACTGACTTTCTTCTGTCAGTAGAGAGTCCCCTAGTATTCCTAGGTTGGTGCACCATCCACCTTTCTTTGGTCAGGATACTGATGGCTATATCCAGGCATGAAGAAATTTCCTCTGCCTTTGAATAGGCAAGGACATCGCTCACCCTTCACAAGTCAGCTGCAGAGGGCTCTTTGTACCTGCAAGCCCATTGTCCCCTTAACCACCACTCTGTCTTTTGGTCATGCCCCTCCTGCTGCAAGGAGGGCACCAGAGATGGGGCCGGGGGCACACGTGCGTATGGCTTGGCAGCGTAGCACCCCTGGCAGACGCTAAAACAACACATGTTACAGCGGTGAAATCATCTTGTAACCTGAAACAGGTGACTGACTGCTCGAATCAAGTTGCAGCATCACCTGCAGCGTTCCTTTTCAGGCAGCTTCACAATAAAGCTGAAGGTTTAATTTGGCCTGGGAATTGCACTTGAACCTAGTTATGAGATGGTGTTTTATCGTTCCATAGTTCATTCTTTTTAATAGAAGCATTTTTTCCTTTGCCATCTGAAGTAGAATAAATATACTTGAAGAGTTAAAGGATTTCTTTTTGTAGAAAACTTATTTTATTGTACTTACTTTAGGGTTCCTGGTACTCAAAGGCATGCCAGGATCTGATGTTCAATATTTCACACAGTGGTCTTGATTTGGGCTTTTTCGTTCGCACTTTAAAACAGCCTATGAATGTTTTAAGGTAACAAATTGCATTTTCTATACAGAATGACATTACTGGAAGTTTTTCCGTAGAGAAGAACTGAAACTTGAGGAGCCTAAGTTCTTGTAAATCAGTATATCTAGACTTCTCGAAAACGTGCATATAAGTATTTCCACTTACTTGGACATACTTAAATGCTAATGTACTCCTCTCAAACATCTATAAACACTTTCCTCAGCTGCCTTGTTGAGATGTGCATGTTTGAGAATATAATGAGAGTACAGCCTTCTAGGGTTTGGCCCGTGTGCCTGTCGCTGCGTTCATTGGAGTTAATGGTAATGCTCTATTGATTCCAAGAGATACAGGATCCCACTCACTGATAAAGTACAAATCAGGTTGGATGTTTTCGGTTTTTAAGAGCTCTAGTCAGGTTATTCAATTAATTTCTTCTCAGAAAATGGCAAAATCAGAGAAGCGGCAGTAAATTTTGAATCCTCTTTTAATGTTCCAGTAGTTGGATAAAACTTGGGTTAATATGGAGATGATAAGGAGTATCGTCATGTGATGTTTGTTTTGACAGTGCAGTCATGGATTGTAGTTTCCCACCTCATGACATCTAATGTCAATAATGACTTTTTTTTTTTTTAATGGTTGGACTAGATGATCTTAAAGGTCCCTTCCAACCTAAGCGATTCTGTGATTCTGTAATTGTGTTTGCAATATTTAGTGAGTTTTATCCCCTTGCTGGTTGTGAAGTCAAACAGTGTTTTAGGCTGAGATTAAAATTTAGAGAATTAAGTGACCTGTGTTCATCTCAGGAGCATATCAAATTTGAACATAATAATATTAAATAGCTGAGCGATATGACTGACTGTTTGTACACCTAATAGCACAAATAGTGTGTGTGTGTGGGATAATTATGCACCCTGGCAACCTAATTAACAAAGGTTAGAAATATCAGTACGACTGAGTTCTCTGCCAGGTTTGGTTTTCTTCTCTCACTGGTGCCAAATGTAACGATAATTGAGAGAGTCAAGTTAGGTATTTTTATTGAATGTATTACGCCGTATCTGTCGTGTCTCTGCAAACTTCCCAGTGAAGATATAATTTTGCCTGCTCCCCAGAATCAGTTTAATTTCCTTCTTTTATTTATGTATGTATTTATGTATACAGAAGTATCTTTTCTCTTGTTAAAACCTACTGTTTCAGATTCACCGGTGTGCTCCAGGCAGTGTGATACTCCTGTCTCTTTCCCCCTTTAACACAATAGTGACGTTAAGCAGTTACAGTGCCTGCAGTACCTGGTCATACAGGCATCGAGGAAATTTAATGAGGTCTTCCAGCTCGCTTCACCTTGTTCTGTGACTCCTTTACATGTCATATGTTCAGGTAGGAAACCAAGGCTGCTCCGAGCCCTGGCAGAAGGTCGCTCACATGTTATTTGCTGTGGCAGCTTCTGTTTCAACATCTGCTGCTGCTCGGAGAGACACCGCCGCTGTGTCATTTCCAGCAGCTCGTGGGTTAAGCCTGTATCAGATGCTTTCGGGGTGTGCTTGGGCTCTACAGGGTGGGGGACACACACATGAGCTGGTGGTTGAGAAGTGGAACCGCTGGTGGGAAAGTTGTCGGGTCTGCAACTTGCTGCAGACCTTCAGAGACCTTTTTTGGGCAAGAGGGAGTTGAACAGCATCCTGGTATCTGTTCTTTGCTCTTTAATTTTGTTAGGAGGGGAAGTTCAGTGAGAAAGAGCAAAGTTTCTCGGTGTTGGTCAAGAGAATGGCAGGAGACATGTTTGTTTGAGGGAAACTGAAAGAGCCCACTTTGTCACCCGTTTTTAAACAATTGAAGAGCTGAGGAGGTTGTGTTACCCTGTGGCATGGGATTTGCTATTTTTTTTTTTAAGATAAATGACAGGGGAAGTGGTATTGCGGGTAAAAGGACAGCAAGGCTAGTCAGAAAACAGATGGTGACAGTACTTAGCGTTCATGTACTGCTGTAGGAACACTGACCCAACATATCATGATAATAATGTGTTACTCAAGGAACAATAAATCTCTGGGAAAAGAGCACAGTCCAATGCAGTTTCAGAAACTTCAGTATTTTGGGGGAGATAAACTGATTTAAACGTCAACAATGAGCAAACTGAGTAACTCAGTACAGATGACTGAATTCATTCATGCGTCAAAATAAGTTTCCCCCAGAGCCTGAGGAAGACTGTTCCTTGTTTGTACCACATGAAATGACAGTGGGAGATGGAGAGCTCCTACATTTTCTTGGCCTGGGCCTCCTCCCTCCTGTTCTGTTTCCCGGCAGGCAGATGAACCCAGCAGAAAGGAAGCTGCTACCAAGTTCCAGAAGAAAGTCCAAGTGCTCGAGTATTTCTGGCAGTAATTTCTCTAAAAAGATACACCTTCGGGCAGCTCTTGTACGATGCTTTTTTTTGGTCTCCTTGCAGGTGCCAGACAGCACCTTCTAATGAAACAGCTGACGTTTAATTGATATGGATCCCACCTGCAGACAGTCATCTTTTAAGTGAGATGCTGGGCCTGAGAAAAAGTTGCTCAGGCAAAGGCACTGACTTTTTCATGCTGAAAAAGTGGCGTTTTTCATGTGAAGGAACAGGGCGGTGACATATTTAAGAAGTACAGGGTGCTCTGGGTCTCTGTGCCCATGACTGCTGTGGCTGTGCTGGCAACCTCTCTTCCCCATGGGTCAGCCCCCACAGTGGCTTGTCACTCATCTGCTGGCATTTACTGCCATGCTCCGGAGAACCCGGGAACCCTTCTGTCTCTGCCAAAATGATTTTGCTTCACTTATGCAGTTTAAACAGTAGATTTATTTCAGTCGAAGTGGACTGGGGAGCTGCTGGGGGGTGGGTTGAGGAAGTTAGTGGTGTGTTAGTGGAGACAGTGGTAGTGAGATGTGTTCGCAGTCTATTGAACTCTCAACCTTTCTCCAGCCTCGTGCCGGCATTTTACTCTTATGTTTCCTTCTGGGAGAGGGTAATTATACCCACATGGAATTGTGTGCAGAGAATAGGTGCTGCAGCACCTGCCTGTCTGCACTGAAGTAGCGCTGAGCTTTTTTTCTCACTAATTTGGGTATCTGTTTGCTCTGTGCAGCTGTCTTTCATTAGATGCCTTTTTGACTCAGACCTTCATCTTGAGCCATCCAAAACAAACCTTTAGGGTTTTTTTAGGTTTTTCTGGTTGAACAAGTATTGTGCATTAACAGATTTAGTCTTTAGGGTCTGTAAAAACTTTACTAAGGCTTTTTCAAAATTAACTTTTCAAATGTTACAGCGTAGTAAAACCTTTCAGCCATTACAGGTGTAATATTTTAATGAATGAATGAACTGGCTTCTGACCATAAATATATTGCAGGCAAGATGGTGAGAGCAAGAAATATACTTTCATATTCTTGACAAATGAGCATTTGTGAAAATTTTCCACGATACATCTATTGACATTAAATATTTTTCATTTCCTTGTGTTCAAACTTATTGGTATATTTTTGTCATTTCTGTACTCTTTGAGGAGGGGAGGAGGGTGATTGCATCATTCTGTACCTCATTCAAGGTGAATTACTGCAAATATATTACGTAAAGTCTGATCTAGCTGCTTGCTTTGCCCCTGGACGTGGTTTCTGGGGCAGTCTGAAACAGAGGTCAGACAGCTGAGCGGTCAGAGCACTTTTTCAGGATGTTGTTTGCTTAAGAGGTCTCCATATTTTTTCTGTGAGAAAACCAATACATTAACTTTTGTAGACGTTGTGTTCTGTCCCTCTGAAACAAAAACTTCATCAGAAATGAGGGTTCATAGTGTCTGTTTTACTGTTGCTCTGTGACGAGCAGCTAGAAGGTCAAGTCATACATGAGGCTGTTACTGTACAAGGCCCCCTCATCATCTTTACAAGCTAGATGTGGGGGTTTTGTCTTTTCCCAAATCTGTACACATTTGTAAAAAAAAAAAAAAGACTCATTTTCATGTTTTCCTGAAGAAAAAAGGTAGTTAGACAGGGAATTGCCTTTATTGTGGAGAGTTAGTGATAAATACTGTTTACTTCTTCACATACTTTAAGACTCAGCCTAGGTTCCAGGTATTATGTCTTTGCTTCAATACCTGTCAAGAACATTGCTTGCTTTTCTGAATTCTCTCATCCTCCCTTTTCTTGTTTTGGATTGATGTCAAGACATGCAGTGACATTAAATACAGTTAGAGAGTGCATAGCTCATTGGAGCTTCTGGTTTAAGACCTGGTGGACAATCATATTAAAAAAACCCTTCTTTTTTCTGTTTTGTTTTTTTTTTTTTTTAAGGTGGAGAAAGATCAGTTATGTACATGTTCAGATTTAGGTTTCCATTCTGTATATATTATTATCAGACTGAGCAGTGATCTTATTACAGGTGTTTCAACAGGCACAAGTATTTGTGCAGGTGTGGTTTATGGGAGGAAATGCATAATTCTGGTTCTTTTGTATAGCACCACATTGACTTCTGCTGAATGACTGCATCTTAACAGAGGAAGCTATTCTAGATGGGAAGGGTTAGGAAAACCTCTGAATTTGGATGCTGTGTTAAAGAAAGTGGAGGACTGATGTGAAAAGGTGGCTTTATGAACACTGTCGCTGGTACTTCTTTTGTATGTGTGCTCCCTTTTAGCTAGTCAGGTTTCTAAATCACGCTCTTCAGTTTTTTAGTAAACTGAAGACAAGCAGAACTTAAAGTCCTAAAGGTGTTTTTTACAGTGTTCTGAGGAAAATCCTTTCTTGAGGTTACTTGTTTTATCTGCCAGATGTGCAGGTGGGGAGATGAGTACCGTACCTGGATTCTGGCTGGAACAGGGTCACAGCTTGGGTGGCCCAAAAACCAGACATCTCTATGCTTTTGCTCTGTGGAGCCACCGCAATAAAACTCTTCCACCTTTATTTCAAAATTTATCTTGAGTGTTCGTTCATACACTTGAGGAATAGGGGACAGAGCTGGGGATGAAAGAAAATTAGGTAAAGCAAATTAGAAAAGGAAGGAAATAGAAGGAGGTAGATCCAAAGTAGTTTTCTCCCTTTAACTGGCAGGATATGAGCCAGGGAAATGAGATGCAGAAGAAACTCTGAATAGTCCTGCAGGTAAAACTGAGATAATTTAAACTGCTGTAGAATAATTGGGAGCTAGATCAGTGCATACAGAAGAATGTTGAGTTGAATTCACTACCCATAGTGAGAAACTGAAATTCCTCTCACCCAACTTAATGTGCGGACAGTTTATTACTGAATGGTTTTTTTGGGTCCTTTTTAAGAACAAAATGTTAGCTTTCACTAAACATGAGGAAAATGGACTCAAACCTGAACACTGCTACCAAATAACATTGAAGAACAATCATCTGTAGTTACAGCTTAAATTTCTTTCCTCTCCTCTCCCAGACATTGTGTTAGTGTGATGCAGTCTTGAGGAGAATAAGAGCATGAAGTGCGGACAGGCAGTTTTTTCACCTAATTAATGATCGGATTTTTTAAGTGAGTGGTAGCCATCAGTGAAGTGCCAGAGCTTTCCCAGCTGGGTATGACCAAGAGCTCAAGATCTCCCAGTTCCTTTTGGACAGGCTGGGCTTACTTTGCTGTGCTTTACAAAGAGGGAAGGAGGTACAGAAAGCCCTGAGCAACTCTGTGGGGAGTCAGGTGCTGGTTTCAGCTTGGGATTGGTGCCAGTGATCAGACCCAAGGGGAGAGTGATGGGAAAACTGGCAACGAGACCCCATCAGGGATGTGGGGGGAATGTGTATATGAATGAGTAGCTTGCCACCAGCTCTGTTTTATCTCACTAGTGATGCTTGGGGTTTTTTTCACAGAATCACAGAATCGCCTAGGTTGGAAGGGACCTTTAAGATCATCTAGTCCAACCATAACCATTCAGAGGATTTCAAGTCTTTATACCTTTGGTGTTGAATGAAAATGAAAATAAATGGATGATGGGGAGACATCTTTGGGGGGCTTGTACAAGCACAGCTAGCAGAAGCGTATTTCTCTGCTCAGAGAGATGGTGTGGATGAACGAGTGTTCAAAGTCAGATTGGTTGGGACTTTGAGCAGCCTGATGTAGTGCAAGGTCTCTGCCCATGGTGAGAGGGTGGACTAGATGATCTTTGAAGGTCCCTTCCAACCCAAACAATTCTGTGATGCTGGATGGCACGTCAGAGAGGAACTTCATAACAAAACAGAACCTGAGTGTGCCAACATGTTTAGAGGGATGGAAAACAGATGCAAAAAGTGTCCAACTGTGGTGTTTCAGATTAACTGGGAGATGTCAGTCAGATCTCCTCATAATTCTTTAGCAATGCGTTTCTGAATGTGCTTCCCAGCACACTGGAAGCTGTATAGTATATATATATGTATTGCCATGTACTATATTGTATATACGGTCATACAGTGTATGTATACATACATCATGTATATAAGTATACTCTATAAATGCCATGATTTTGGGAAAAGTCTTGCTACTTGGAAGTCAAAATGTTAACCAATTTCTAGTGGTGTATTTGTATCTACCTTAACTATGTTCTGCTTATTTCTCTGTTTGCTTTGTAATAGCACATTTAAATTATTTTGAGGGTGTTGTTCTTCAGTTATGGTCTGGTTTTGGCTTTGTTCTTTCAAGCATCTCTTGGACTGACATTTGACAATATTTGCATAAAATTGAACCTTTATGGGTCCAAGGGGAATGACCTCATGTTAGTAAATGTCATTCCCTGTTTTTTAAGACTTGTGTGGTTATGCCAGTAATGATGTTCTGCAAGGTGGAAGGCTGATGGGCAAAGGGGTGGGAGCCTGGTTATAGTTTTCTTTGGTTAAGTAGAACTAGGAAGGAGAAGGCCTATTTACACCTTGTATTATACCCCCACCCCTTTTTCCCCCCATTTTGAGGAATACAGAAGCGTAAAAAAAACAACAATCCTTGAGCCAAATCAAGTGCTCAACAACTATATGATGTTTTCCACATTCTTCTGTTTTGTTTTGTCTATTTGGATTAAAAGGTCTTTGCTGTATTAACTTTGGCCTGCAGATCTCCAGCCTGCTCTTTTCCTGTGGATTTGCATCCGAAGCGTGGTGCTCCCTCCTCTCTGTTTCTCTCCCTGGACGGCGTCCAGCTGCTGTGTACCTCAAAAATGCAAATGTGCATCTCCTGGTGGTGCAGGTGGGATCTTTCCTGTTTCCTGCCTGGTGGTGCTAGTTGGTGCTTAATGGTACAAGTGAATTTTCCAACATGCTGTATAATTTTGTTGTGTGATTCCTGCACCTCCAGGTCTGACTTCTGCCGGAATGGTGCACGTATCATATACCTATGTGGCTTCGAAAATGCTCACTGGATCATGGCATTTAATCAAGTAGGATGGAGGCAAATTAGTATATTTTCAGAAAGTAAGTAGAAATAATGCGCCTAACCCTGTTAGAATCACTTGGAACCAAAACCTTCTCATAGGTTATTTGGGATCTTCTGGTGAAGCAGCAGCCTGCTGCATGCAATTAGGGATTAGCAATAAAGGAATGAAGGGATGCCTGTTTAGGGTAGGGGAATTTGTTTTCTCACGGAAGAGAGTAGCAGGGAGAAAGCTGCTCTGAGCTTGTGTGGAGCAGCAAGGGCTCATGTCATAAAACCAACAAACCTGAGGATGTGGGCAATCACATACAAAAAAAAAAAAGTAATTTTCTTTACTGTTGCTCCTTCCTCAGTGAGATCTGTCTTAAGTAAAGCTGTTTTAATTATTCTTATTCTAAATATTAAAATTAAATTACTTTGATGTTACTCTTTCGTAGTGATTGAAATCAAGGCAAATTTCTGTGACCACAGTCATAAACAGTATATTTTTGCCTGATATGCAAAGCTGGAAAACATCTCTAATGTGTCTTGCTAAAAAGGAAGAGCATTAAAAGTTCCATAAATAAAATTGTTTATAGAGAAGCGGTGGATGAAACACACTGCATTTAGGCTCCCATCTTACAATGTGAACACTCTACACTCAAATTTAAGTCTGTGTGAGGGAGTTGAAATCATTTCACACTGGCTAGGGGGATGTTTTCCAGAGCACAGACATCTTTAAAGCTGATGGACCCTCAGTAAATGCAGGACAAAATGGGCTATAGGGTTAAATATATATACTAAATGCTAAATTGACAATATTAGACTAAAATAATACGCAGAAATGTATACATGGTACTTTCAATGGAGTATTGAGAATACTAAGTCATTATGACAGGTTACTTGAGGAGAATATTGAGCTCCCCCCATGAAATAAATGACCTCTGTTAGTGGAAAGCAGGAGAAAAGTCTCATCTATGAAACTGTGCCTGCCATAATGTCCTCTTATTCTCTTAGACTTTGGCTACTGATTTTGTTTTCAGGGCTCCCTGAAAAAACCACAGAGTCGAGAAAGGTGATTCCTGGGAGGCTTTTAGACAACACACCACAGTAGCAGCAATTCTCTCTGGCACTGAGCCTCTCTGCATGTGGTATCTTCTAGAATATATCCAACTGCCATACCTCGATTTTACAGCCAAGTGACCACAGCAGAGGCAAGTTTGGTTTCTTGGAGTGATCCACAGGATTGTAATCCCACCAGATTTGCCAGTAGGACTGCTCACCTGGACGGAGATCAGCGTGGAGATGCAAGACTGCTGGTTTTTGCACCTTGAAATGTAGCTGAGAAATCAAAATGTTGGCCTTCCAGCAGCCCGTTCACCTCCCCTGCAGCCCCAAGCTCCCCGGCACCCCTCCTTGGTGTGTCCTGCAGTCTTTATTTGTTTTATCTCCTCCATGATTTCTGTATTCACCAACTGGTTGGTATAGCGTGTATTTGGATAGGTGAGCCTGCTACTAAACGTGTTGATTGTCTCCTGAACAAGCAAGTCATCAGGTCGTTTTTCTAGCTAACTGTTCTTTAATAGCCAGTTCTGTATCTGAATGTGTTGTGATGGAAAATAGATGCATTCACATGAGCTTACTTTTTTTGCAAAACTTTTTTTTTTTTTCTCCTGCCTCTCCAAGTTAGCACTTTTATCTTTTTCCTTTAATTAGAGCAGCTGGAAGAGCAGTAATAAACACACTTTCCTTTCCTTTGTGCTCACATCCTGAGTGGTACAGAAATACTCTGTTCCATTCTCTGTAAAATATTTGTGGAACTCTAGCTGAACATTTTTCTAAAAAATGATGTTTATCTGGATTTCCTTTAATTCCATGAATTTGGCCTGCATCTGTACAGGGAGTCACAGAAGTGTGTGAGGCAGCCAATATGGCCTGTCTGGGGTGGCAGGATTATGAGGACCACAAAAACTGGAAGTGAAGCAAGCAGTTTTTCATCTGACTGGAGCAGTGGAAAACCTTGGAGCCACCACCCCGGCGCATGCATACACGAGATGCTCTTGGTTGTTGTCTAAAGCACAAACGAGAATAAATAATTCCCTGGTATTTCTTCAAGATGTCAACAATAATTTCCTGTAGCACCATTGACTTTCTGGGGCTGCGCAGTCTCTGCAACCTAACCTTTAAAAAAAAAAAAAAAAATTAAAAAAAAAAACAGCTGCAAAAGTACAACATTGGGTCCAGAATTGTTTAGTTAAGGGCGGTGCCTGGCGGTTCTCCCTTAGGAGAGGGTTTGATGGGGAACATTATGATCCCTCCCCTTATCCTCTTGCTCTGTATAAAGGCCAAACAATAATAGTAATACTAATATTGCTGTGCTGTAACTTCTGTGCGTATCTCTATGCTTCTCTCTAGCTATACCAAATACTTTGGCTGTGATTAATAGCATTCCTTGCATACAAACTTTTACAAATCTGAGCTTCATTCTTGATTTGATTTTTATCCTGATAAATATAGACATTTTAAAAAGTCCAGTGTGAACACTGGGTATTTTTTTCCCCCCCTTTTCCCAGTATGTGTTTATTATTCATGAATGTGTTGCAACATCCAAAAATGTAATGAGTGACTCATAGAATGAGAAGAGGAAAAATACAGTTATAGCTTTTTAATGAGGATTCCTCAGGGGATTACAAGTGTCCCAGTTAAAAAACCACTGTTTGACTGTGTAAAACCCACCCAGGCCTTGCCTTTATGATCTGCCTGTGTGCATTTGCAACATAGTTTCATTTGGTATACATTTTTATTCATTCATTTGCCCGGTTTTTTTTTTATGTCTTATATCTGGGATGACATTCTGACATTAAAAACAAACGAAAACCACAGAACAACATGTTTACAAATAGTTCTGGAGGTTTTTTTTATTTTTTTTGTCAGAAAGGAAAAGACCAAAGGCTAAGTTTACTGTTAGTGGCATAGTAACATCTCTAATAGTTTTAGACTGAGCTTATATTCTTAAAAATTATCCTTGCAAGGACTCCAGAGCAAACATAACCATCCCGTTAAAGCAACACAGCTCTGAAGGAGTATAATGGTGGGGGATCTGAAGCTTACTTTGTGGGATGATGTCCAGAGCTGATCTACTTCAAAAATCAACATTGACTTTCTTTCTGGAAAGATTGTTTCTTATTCTTGGAAAAAATCTAACCTTTTCTTTCATAAGTATATGGTTTTTTTTCAGATTTTAACACTAGTTATTAATTCCACTTCATGCCTAGTATCCCCTCACCTTTGTGTCTTTCTTCCACAATAGGGGGAAACCCGTATTTGCTTAAAAGCTTTGTTTGGAGTGCAAATCCATTGAAATAGATAAGTGACTTAATGCTTGTCTTTCAAACCAGCTGTATGCCCAGGTGATAATTTCCTTTGGAAAGCTGTGGGTCTATCAGGACTGTATAGCCTTGTATAATATGAAAGTATATTTTTAAAGAATTTTCAGGGCTGGTACATATATTATGTAGGAATTTGGGATAAAAACATTGTGTTGCTATGCCCTTGCTGGTTCTAAGGATATCCAGTAATTATTACCATATAAAAATTAGGTCATTTTGGCTTTCTTTGTTGCAAATACGTGGTAGTGAGGTGTTCTGTCCATAAAATATCATTGCCATTACAGTGCGTAGCTCTACTTGGGCATTAAGTAGAACTGCAATATCTTTTGCCTTGTTACAGAGACTGTTGCTGTCTTTTCAAGCAGTAAGCTCTTGTAGATGGAAAAAAAAATATCCAGAGTTACCCATTTGTTGGTATAAAACACATTTCTCTGCTCGTTTACTTTCCAGTCTTTCCATTAGTTGCCTTATTTGTTGTAGGGATCTCGAGATTATATTTAAAGATGTAAGGGATGTTGGCCTTTTTGGATCAGTTTAGTGATCCCGAGTGAAGGACTGGGAAGCAGCAATTTATAAGTGAGTTGGGTTTTTTCAGGATGCAGGAGTCTTAACTGCCTGTCTGAATGTGGTTGGTGATAACATTAGGTGAGGCAGCAGGATTTCTCCTCTCTGTCGCCCGAGAAAGCCAGGAAACATTGCATGTGATCGACAAACATTTGCAGATCGTGGTTTAATTCTTTCTGGTTTGTGATTTCTGGGTTGGGAGGGGGGGGTATGGGTCTAAAGCCTGCTGAGAAAAGTAGTATTGGCTACAGATTTTTCCATCCGTATTTTGATTTCTTTGTATGACTGTCTCAGAGCTGTGGCTTTACAAGTGTGACTTCTGTTGCACCTACGGGCAGGTGCATTTGTAGGATGTTAATGACTTTCAGTGCACTTTCCAAAACAAACAGGCAAGTGGTGTGTGGAGGGAGGGTGGAACAGAACTAGGACAGGTCTGAGAGTCACAGGTTAAGCTGCATCTTTGTCCCTTCTCTCTGCCTGCAGCATCCCCCAGGTAACACGCCTCCAGGGTTGGGTTTTTTTCCCCAAGTTATTGCACAATGCAAGTCTTAGAGTGAAAATTTACCTTATTGCTGAACCGGTCTAGAAGTTCATTACCACCCACAGAGGGAGGTCCTATGTCCTTTGCTGGCCACGATCATCACAGCCTTGCTGAGCTGATTAAGAGCAGCCAGTGCTTCCCACCCACCCCAGTCAACTTTCTGCCGTGTTAATGTGTTTAATGGGATCAGTGGAAGGTTTAACAGGCACCGCATGAACCAGAACCAGTGCAAGGAGAGGATGGGGAGAGAAAAGTGTGACCAGGGTTGGTAGAGAAGTGCCAGAGAGAAGCTGGAGCCTGCAGCTTCTAGCTGAGGGTGGGTCAGTGGTTGTCCTGTGTCGGAGCTGTATTTACTACCTGGATTTTTGCAATTCTTTCCCTCTGAAGCCTGCTTGTCAGTAGGAAAGAGGGTACAACACATTTTAAACCATTTTCAGAAATATTGAGAAGTTCTACTTCTCAGCAGAGGCAAACCCATAACAAAAGGAGGAAGGAAGGAACTTAAAAGAGCGAGGAAAAGTGACTATATAAGTAGATTTTCCTAGAGGCTTGTCACCTCTGGGATGTGACCTAGGAATACCTTAAAAGTGATCCAAGAAGAGTTTGTGCAAGGCTGTACGAGGTCAGGGGTTTGCAGCTGTGTGGGATGTTGCTGCGCTACTGGCAAAGGCGGCCACCTTGCCAAATCTGCCTGCACTAGGAAACACTGGAGGCAAACTGGGAAGCGTCAAATGGATGAGGTTACAGCTGCCTGGTGCTCAGCTGTGAATCCCAAACACCTCTCTCGCCCCTTCTGCTACCAAGGTGTAATTTCTGGAGGCCTGGGAGTTTCCTGACCACAGGCTTGCAAAAGACTCTCCTGTGTGTTTTGAAAGAAGAAGACACTTACTATCTGAAAGATTCCAGTTAAACACAGGACAGCGGGGATGCCTTCCCTCCCAGCTTCTGGAAAGAAGGAAGAAAGAGACCTGGGGGTTCTAGTTGACAAACGGCTGAATATGAGCCGGCAGTGTGCCCAGGTGGCCAAGAAAGCCAACGGCATTCTGGCTTGTATCAAAAATAGTGTGACCAGCAGAAGTAGGGAGGTGATTGTGCCCCTGTACTCAGCACTGGTGAGGCCACACCTCGAGTATTGTGTCCAGTTTTGGGCACCTCAATACAAGAGAGATATTGAGGTGCTGGAGCGAGTGCAGAGGAGCTGGTGAGGGGGCTGGAAAACAAATCGTATGAGGAGCGGCTGAGGGAGTTGGGGCTGTTTAGTATGAGGAAGAGGAGGCTGAGGGGAGACCTCATCACTCTCTACAACTACGTGAAAGGACACTGTAGAGAGGTTGGTGCTGGTCTCTTCTCACAGGTAATTAGTGACAGAACGAGAGGGAATGGCTTCAAGCTCCAACAGGGTAGGTTTAGACTGAACATTAGGAAAGAATTTTTCACCGAAAGAGTGGTCGGGCATTGGAACAGGCTGCCCAGGGAGGTGGTGGAGTCACCATCCCTGGGTGTGTTTAAGGGCCGTTTAGATGCAGTGCTAAGAGACATGGTGTAGGGGATGACTTTGTAGAGTAGGGTAGATGGTTGGACTCGATGATCCCAAGGGTCTCTTCCAACCCAGATGATTCTATGATTCTATGATTCTAAGAATACTGGCCTGTTCATACACACTTTGTTTGCTACAACCTTTCCTTTCCTACAATTCAACTCGAGTTCAGAAGACCAGCACGGTGTTTTCTCTCAAATTCATTGTGCTCTACTTTCAGCCTGTACTCAGCGTGCACTAAAACATCACAGAACCATACCTTTAAATTGCTAATTAAGAACTGATAGCTGTGTGGGCTGCACTCCAGGTATCCAAAACCCTGGGTTCCACATTTCTCCTTTGAGATGCTTTTTTACTGAAATCTCGGAAGATGCAGGAGGTTTGTAGACAGCAAACAATTGTCTTAAGATTATCGGAAGTATATGGTCTGAGTTTGTGATTAAGTTGTTAAATATCACAGTGATGAGAACTTTTCCATACTTAATGTCCTGTAGCAGAGACTTTCTGTGGGCATAGGAGCAAGTTACCTTATCTCCTGATGCAATTTCTCCATGTGTAAATATTTAGGTCATTATGCATCCAGCAGTGTTAGAAACCCACAATACTTCCAGTCTGTGTTTTATGTAGCACCTACCACAGCGGGAGGTGCCAGTTCACAAATCCAGTGTACTGGGACAGTAACACAATGATAGATGTATATTACATTATATTAAAGTGTTGTAGCAGTGTACTATTGTTTCTTGGTGTTGTATACAAGGAGAAAAGAGGGTGAAGGAGTTTGGGTGCTAACTCAAGACTTTGGGGGAGGGCTGGAGATACTGGGATCCTACAAAAAACAAATACAAGGCAGAAGCTCTTTAAATCAGATTTTTATCCATCTTGAGCCAGGGTTTGATGACGCCCTGAGCTTATGTGAGTTGGTGGTGTGAGCCTGAGCTGAGAAGCAGGGTGGTGGGATCTCCTCTTGCAATAGCGGAGAGGAGTTACAGTGTCTTGAGCTGCTTTAGGAATGGCACCACGAGGTCCCACATAAATGGGAGCTTGCTAGGCTTCTCATGTGGTGACCTTGTGTATAATATAGCAGAAAAATAAAAAACAAAGAGATTTTAAATCTAAAGTTTCTGCTCCCTTTGTCAAAATATTTTTTCCTCCCCAACTGCCAACCAAAACAAAAAACTGAACACAGTCACAAACCTCCCTTTTGACCCATTTTTATGAGACTAGAACGTATCTGTCTTTCAGGTGGAGCAGCACACCCTCCAGAGCACATCTCTCTGCTCTGTCCTCGCATGGCTTCAGAGCATCCCATCCCACTCTTGTAGACCTGGAGCTTTCAAAGCCAATTGAGGAGGGACAGTGATTATAGACCAGGACATGAAAAGAGAGGCGGCTTCCTTGGCGTCAGACATGAGGCCAGCAGAAGTGGGAGCTGCCACCCCAGCCAGCCTGGGGCCCACTCGGCTGCGCTGTTCCCCTCAGGGTATCATTTGTCGAGCGTTTCTCTGGGAGCCGGGGCCAACGGCAACGTGAAAATTGTATTATGCATTATTTATTTATTTGTGCAGCCTTAACTTTTCCGTTGGTGGGTATCCACCCTCTGCCGGCCTGTGCGGCTGCACAAATATTTGCACTGGGAAACAGTGGGGGGAGTAGCTCAGTGCGAGGACTATGCGGTCGGGACGGAGCGGAGGGCTAAAGCTGTTTAAATTGGCTTGGGGCGTGCTGTTGGTCAGTGTCTAGCTATGTCTTTTGGGCAAACGATGGTCTAGGTTTCGTAGAGATACTCATCCCAGCAATGGGCAAGGCCACTTCTTTAAGCCAAAATTATAATTAGCAAGAAACCTGATACAGTCGCAGGGATGAACATCCACCTGCATTCTCTCTCGCTAAATATGTTTACATTTTACATATGCTTTTAAAAAAATACTGCTTCCAGATTTAGCTTAGAAACGGCGAAATGTTTGCATAGCTTGTGCTCATATGTCACCGCGGAATGATTTTTCAATTTAGTTGATTGCCTGGATAAGACTCTGTTGGTTTTTTTCCCCCTGTAAAACATAACTATTAGACTTTCTTTAATAATTAAAATGGCAGTCTCCCTGTGCCCATGTTACAGTTTCCTTGTAACCGCTGTGTGCCTGGGTCAGATTTCTCCCCTCAATGCCCCAAGATTTCCAAAGGGCTTTGCAGCACAAGAAACAAATGCTTTTAAATGTAACATTGGATTAGACTTAAGTTGTTGGGGAGAGGGAAAATACATCTGTTGCGAGAGGCAGAAAACATATAGTGACTAAAATAACATTGCGGTGTTTCCTCCATGTGGTCTTCTTTCAACAGAGAAATACAAATGAAGATATTTTAATAAAGAGCTGTAGTGAAGTTACTTTAGTAGTGACTTAATTGCTACCTTTGCTCAGTAGGTCATAAAAAAGTGCTGCTGCTTCTTTTTTCCTGATTTTCTGCTAAAGCAAGCTGCAAAACAACATGATAATATATATCTAATAAAATTGTACCTGGATAACTGCTCTTCAAACAATAAACTGGGAGCCAGTTTTGCTTTTGAGTACCATGCAGGTATGGGACGGAATAAAGTACATAGGGACTGAGTTACTTGGAAGTAAACCAAAAATTTTCTTCTCAGTTATTAAACATAGCCAGTAGCTGGAGATATTAATGTCTGTAAAACGATGAGTTTTGCTCAGCAAACCACTTGTGGGACTACTGTTTAATTATTACTGGGAGGGGGCTAGTAATAGTTTAATAGTTTTAAGCTGCACTTAGGCGTATTTGGAATTGCTTCAGTGTGTTTGCTAGAAGTAGCTTCAGGTTTTTATTCACGCCTTCGCTGCTCATTGCAGGGTCACCTCTGTTGCTTTCTTGCCTCCCCAAGGAGCCTCCCAGCTCCTTGCCCTCTCCTTGTCTGCATGGGCTCGGGTCTTTGTGCTGTGTTGTCCCTTAGGGCCAGTGTGCTCTGGTGGGCACCATCCTTTGGGAAACTGGTGGCAAATGAATGCCTATGTCAGCCCACCAACAGAGCCTGCGCTTACCCTTCCCACTAAAAGAAGGTGGAAGCAATTCTCTCCTCCTCCTCTGCACCATGTTTTTATGGCTGAATTTCCATGGGGCTTTTGGAAGTGTTCAATGAGTTCCTAAAGCCCATCCCAAGCCCTTGTCTTGCCATCACAGAGTCACATTGGGTTGGAAGGGACCTCTGGAGATCATCTAGTCCAACCCCCCTGCCAAAGCAGGTCCACCTAGATCAGGTTGCACAGGAAGGTGTCCAGGCGGGTTCTGAATGTCTCCAGAGAAGGAGACTCCACCACCTCCCTGGGCAGCCTGTCCCAGTGCTCTGCTGCCCTCAAAGTGAACAAGTTCATCCTCATGTTTAGGTGGAACTTCTTATGTTCAAGTATGTGCCCGTTTCGTCTTGTCCTGTCACTGGGCACCACTGAAAAAAGACTGACCCATCCTTTAAGTATTTATGTCAGCCTGTGAGCTGGGCGGCTTCCAGCGTGACATTTATTCGGCACAAACGTTGGTTGAAGAACCTAAGGAGGATATCAGTACTTTACGAGGGCTGGTTGAAGACCCTGGCTCTGGAGTCCGATGCCTCTTAGTGCTTTCACTGAATTTCCCAGAGGGGTTTGGGCCACAGAAAGGCGCTTGTTTATTTGTTACTCGTGGAGCGGAGCGGGTGGGACGTTACCTCAGGGCCCGCCGGTGCGGGCGCTGGGAGCCGGGCCTCCTCAGGGAGAGAGGGAGCGGGCAGCCGCCGCCATCAGCCCAGGGGCCGCTGCGAGCCGGGGGACGGAGCCACCCACGCCTGCTCAGGCTCCTCACACGAGGGGAGGCGAAGCGGTGCGCGAAGCCGGCCGTGTCCCCCGACATCTCCCCCGCTTGCCCCCGGCACCCCCGTCAGGCGAGCGGAGCGGGGCCGCCGCCACCTGCGGGCCGGGCCCGGCGGAGCGACTCGGGGCCGCCGCCCGGGGCGTGTCGTGTCGTGGCGGAGCCGAGCCGCGTCGAGCCCAGCCCGCCCGGCCCCGCGGTGACTCACCGGCCGGGGCCCGGGCACCACTTCCCCCCCTTCGACAGGAGCCATTTTAACTGCACGAAGCTGCGGGGCGGCCGGGGCGGCGGAGGGCCCGGCGGCGAGGCGGTACGTGCTCCCCGGGGAGGGAGGGCGGCCGGGGCCGGGGTTTGAGGAGGGGGGGACGCGGCTTTCCCGGAGCCGCTGGCCTCCGACGTGCGGCTCCCTCGCCTGGAGCGGCTCTCCTCGGCTGGCCGGAGAGGACGTGTTGGGGG
>NW_015094510.1:11993669-12044195 GCF_001431845.1 Calidris pugnax | reverse complement strand
CCCGGGGGCCGCTGCGAGCCGGGGGACGGAGCCCCCCACGCCTGCTCAGGCTCCTCACACGAGGGGAGGCGAAGCGGTGCGCGAAGCCGGCCGTGTCCCCCGACATCTCCCCCGCTTGCCCCCGGCACCCCCGTCAGGCGAGCGGAGCGGGGCCGCCGCCACCTGCGGGCCGGGCCCGGCGGAGCGACTCGGGGCCGCCGCCCGGGGCGTGTCGTGTCGTGGCGGAGCCGAGCCGCGTCGAGCCCAGCCCGCCCGGCCCCGCGGTGACTCACCGGCCGGGGCCCGGGCACCACTTCCCCCCCTTCGACAGGAGCCATTTTAACTGCACGAAGCTGCGGGGCGGCCGGGGCGGCGGAGGGCCCGGCGGCGAGGCGGTACGTGCTCCCCGGGGAGGGAGGGCGGCCGGGGCCGGGGTTTGAGGAGGGGGGGACGCGGCTTTCCCGGAGCCGCTGGCCTCCGACGTGCGGCTCCCTCGCCTGGAGCGGCTCTCCTCGGCTGTCCGGAGAGGACTTGTTGGGGGGGGGAAAAAGGGAACTTCTCGTAAAGTGCGGAGCCCTTGGGAAAAGAGGGAGAAAAAATGAATCGAGCCGGGTTTGGGGGCAGCGGCGCCGTGAGGTGCCGGTGGCTGAGCCCGTGGCTGTGGGCAAAGGGCACCGCGGCCGCCGCTGCGCTGCTCTGAACAGCACACTTGATGAGCTGATCGGCAATTTGTCGACGTTTTTAATAATTCTGTGGCCTTCGAAGCCCGTGGGGGTGTCGGACAGGCTGCTGGTCTGACCACCCTCAGCTGCCGCTCGGCTGTGAGAAACTCATTTTATTTATTGCCAAGCTAGACTTACCTGGCACCCAGTTGGTGTGGTCCAAAGCCATTCGGGCAAAGTATTAGTAATGGGTGCCTACGAGCACCTTGGTGCCACCGCCCTTCGCCTGGTGTGGTCCCGGGCCGACACGTAAAATGATAGGTTTGTCGTTTCAGAGATGGAGCACTCCCTGCGCCCACCACCCTAAAACCAGAGTTCTGTTTCCCCCGAAACAACCTCCTTCGGTGCCCTTTTCAAAACAGAGGGGTTTATGTTGTTTTGTGCGGGGGGCGAGAGAGGGGGGGGGAAATGGGCAGGTGACTCACCTTTTCCTGAAAACAATTGAGGAACGATAGTAATGGGGATGGTGTACATGGCAGAGGGACAGAGCAATTATAAAATGGGCTTAGTGGTAGTTGTAATGGGAGAAGAAAATCCTGGAGGTAATTGCGGTGTGTCAAATTGCTTCTTAAACTTGCAGTGGATGAAAACCGCCTTGACTCTCCTAATTATGTACAATGGCACAATAGTTTGAGAAAGAATGAGTGTTTCCACCTTGTTTGTGGTTGAACAGAAATGCAGGTTTAGAAGTGTTGTCTAGGTATGTAACTTTGGACCTTATATTTCAGTCTTTCAGTTGAGAAATGAAGTCGAATATCTTCTTTCTGAAAATGAAATGTCAGTGAGCTCAAACTGTTGCACATGGGGGTATACTTTACAGTTTAAGTTACTGTATGGAGCCTATATCTGCAGGGTATAATGGAGTCTTAATACTGCAATCAGTTGCGGGGGGGGGGGAGAGAGGGAGGCAACCATTAAGTACATGGTCATGTTTTGGGTGAGGCTGTCTCTTGTCTTCAGCCTTTCCAGTTCGCTCCGATCTGCCTTCTGCATATTATGGTACGGTGTGGTTTTTACCACCTTTTGATTTTATGTTTTGCTTTTTTTCTTTCTAAAAGCCACAGTTTTTGCCAGGGTTTGAGAGATTAATTTGATGCGTTGCTTCATGTTAAAAAATCTGCTGAGAAAACGATAAAACTACAGAGGAACCACTTGGAAAAAAAAAAAAGTTGTTTTGAGCTAGTGATAGAAGGGTTTTTACTGAAAAATTCTTTAAGGTAATTGCATCTTCCTTTTTTTCGTCATGAGTTTTATTTTCAGATCTTAGGGCTGAGGCAACAACTGTCTGTTGTGCTTGCAACTGGCAGAGCATGAGCCTCCCTTTCCTTCCCCTTCTTTCTGCTGTACAGGGTCCTGCCGAGACATCCAGCCTTAAAAACTTGAGTTATCCTAAGTCAGCTCCCAAGCTGCAGCTGCTTATCTTGGGCAGGACGCTTTTTGTGTGCTAAAGGGTAAGTTGCTGCTGCTGCTGTTGCTTTCTCTCGAGCAGGGCTTCATGGAGGAGCAGTTCCTCTTTGAAGGCAAAGCTGCCATGTTCAGGCTCTCTTGCTGCGGTGCAAGGACTACGCCGGGGCTACAGAAGCATCTGGGGTGCAGTGGTGGAGCCAGCAAAACGTGATTTGAAAGTCCCCCAAGCCTTGCAGGTGACAGTTTGTGCAGATCTTCTAGAAGGCAGAGAAGTAGATTAGAAGGGTCAGGGAAATGGTGTTAGTTTGTGTTGACTTTTATAGCTGTGTTTGTCTGAAAAAAACCCCAACAAACTCAACCTTTTTCCCCCCCCCACCCTAAGGCAGGGATCTCTTGGTTTGGATTGAGTTTGTGGTTGTTGAGCGATGAGCCGTGGGAGTGGTATCATTAGATGCCAGTTAGCTTGAACATTATTTCCAGACCCATGCGTTTACAGAAATGCCTGTTTTCTAATTTGCCTTTTTTTTTTTTTTTTTTTTTCCATCTGTTGAGTATTAGAATTGCCAAGTCCGTGATCTTGGCACTCAAATGAGAGGAAAAAAAAAAAAAAAAAAGAAATGAACGTCCAGATTTGAAGAATGTTGTTGGCCTGGTATAGCCTGATGTTTCAGTATTGCTGCAAACTCATCCTTCAGTGGTGTGTAGTACTCTTGGGACACTCTTCTGTGTATATATATAAAAAAAAACAATACAGGAGGTGTAGAAGTGTAACCTTTTCTGTCTTTTCAGCACAGCTTTATTCAAGGGAGGAGACTTCAGTAGCACTGCGTTCCATGTGATGGTAGAAAAGACTTCGTAGAAAAAAATGCGGGATTTCCCTCTGTATCAAAGGAGAAGCTTTGATCTCCAAAACAGCTTTCACTTCTTGCAGGCGTTAGCAAAAGTTTCTCGGCTTTCACTGGCAGATTTTGTTGTTTTCACTGACAGTCTTGGTAACTCGCTGGAGTTTTGTTGGGTGTGTGAGGAGCAGCAAGGACTTTCCCCCGCCGGAGTGATTCAGCACAGGAGTGGCAGGAGGTGGAGTTCACGTTTCCAGCCTTGGTTACCATCCCTTCCGTAAAGCGCTTGAAACTTTGCTGCTGTGTGCCAGTGATTTACTGTGCTTATCTTTTTAATGCCACTGATGTGCTTTGGAGATTATTTGCTTCCTTAAATCTTATTTAATTGTTGCTTTCTTAAATCTTCCTTAAATGTTCCTTCACAGATAATGTAGTTGACAGAGACTATGCTTACTGAAATTTGAAGTCTCTTGCTTATCAAAAACCCGCAGCAGCCATGTGAAAGGCTCTAGACATTCTCAACTCTCCTGACCTGAAGGGGCTAATCTGGGTAGAGGTAAAAAGGGTTTATTCTTCACTATGGGCCTGTCCTGGGGCAAAGCTTCCTGCTGTGTCAGCCTTTGTGCTAGAAGGATCCCATTAGATAGGGACTGGAGTTTATGCATTCTTACCTTGAAGTACCTTTAGGCCTTAACTGCCTGCCAGCTATCTTTAGTGGTGAATCCAATGGCTAGAGCTGGGGTCATTTATTTGTCCTTAAAGAGAACAGTCACCTTGTGTCAGGTGTGACTTTGTATCGAGTTCAGGTTTGAATGTGAAAATTATAGGCTAAATTTTGTTAGCCTGGGAAGAACCTCTGATTCTTAAACTTGCATGTAAAAATTACTTGTTTCTCTATTGGGGGAAAAAATATTATGGTTAAGATAATGTGCCAGGAATAGGCATGCTAAATACATAGGTTGGAAACTGTGGGAAAGGGTTCTTTTTAGATGGATTGGATGTCACTGTCTGCTTCTATAAATAGACATTTCAGTCTATTTCTAGAACACCCTATATTTAACTCATCAGCAGCATTTCTGTGTGAATATTTTTTATATTGAGGGGGATGTTTTGCGTTTCTTAAATGGTTACCGTTAGCGTCCTAACGGTCTCACCGCTCCACTTGCAAGCTCCTTCCGCATTTGCCTCGCTTACCTTCTTGCCTGGTAGTGGTTTGACTTTAAGTGTGCTCAGTATAAATGTCAACCCACATGAGACTGGGTTTCAGAATTAGAGGAAAGAGGTGTGCTTGGTTGATTTAAGTTGTTGTCTGCTGTTGAGAGAAAAAAACCCACATGTATATGTGTATATATATATATTGTGGCTGTGTATACTGTTTTGTAGTGCTGTATTTTCCTCTAGAGTTACTAGCGTTGTTCATGGGATCTTGACAAAGTTCATAAAGCTCTGATGGGTTAGGAGAAAGCTACCTTGCTTTTATGAGCTTTGTATGAAGTCACTTCTGCTGTTCTCCAGTTCCCGGCTATCTGGGTGTTTGTTCAGTTTTATATTGCAGCGAGGGAAAGAAGCAACAAAACCTGATTGTGAAACTACAGTTACGACTTCTGATACCCAGGGCTGACCACTGTCAGAAAATTAATGTTTAACATGCTCTTCCGACCAGACTCAATTTCAAGTTAAAAGCAAGTTGACAAAGATACTGTTAGTTTTCTCCTCTTTGTGCATGCTACGTGTGCTGCACTAGATAAGCTTTCATGAAAACTGTATCTTGAAGACACCAGGGCTTGCACATTGTCTACTGAAGGCAGAATTAGTCCTGACGTACTCGGAGGTGGTGGTTACGTTTTCCACTCCCACTCTCTTGGTACGTTTACAGTTTTGTGCTGTTATTTTTCCCCCCTCTCCACAACCTCTGTAAACTATTTACTCTCTGTAGCTATTCGAGCTTTCTTCACGGTGCCTGTAAATTAAGCATGCGAATGAAGGCATTAGCTATCAAAAAATAATTATGAAGTTTACATGCCCTGGAGTGCAAAGGGTCTCAAGCCTGCTCAAACTGCAAGAATTTACTTTCCTGGCTCCTGGTGCCTCTGAACCAGGTTGTCAAGAGCTCTGTGAGCCCTGCCAAGGGGCTCGAGGTGCCCTTGGTGGTGTGCTACCCACAGGATCTCATCCTCTTGTTTTTTCAACAAAACCAACCAACTTTTGTTTATTTCAAAAAGAGAAAAAAGGAACTGTAGTGAGGAAGTGTCTGTTCAGGGGCTTTTTTTTTTCTTTACAAAGGTGGTTTAGATGTATGAATGAAAACGAAACTTTCTGTGTTGAGAAACAACCTTGAGTTTGACTGCTAGGGGTGGCTTGCAGCGTTTTTAAAAATACTGGCCCTTTTCTATTTGGAAAAAATATATTTCTTTTAGTATCAGCTAAAATCAACAATGAAATAAGTTGCTTTTGAAGCAACTACGTGAAATAGAATTTTAATTTATCTGATAGGGCCGTAATGTTGAAAGTCATTAATTTAGACCATTTAAAAATGGGCTCTGGGGGGATTTCCTGAGAAGAAAACCAAGAAGAATTGGTTACCATTGGTAGACTATTTTCCTAAATGTACACTTCTGAAAGATGTATGTCTAATTATACAACACTCTACCATTTGTTTTTATAAAAAATCTAATTGTCTTTTCATACAGTCTTGTATTAAATGTTGTTTCAGTGGCAATGGACTAGAAATGATTCTCAACAGTAAGAAACGTCAGAAAGCTTTTGCCAAACTACAAGATAAGGGCTCAGTCTTGCAAATGTTTTGTTTAAAAATATTAGGCATATTTGCAGAAAAGGATTGATACTTTTGAAGCCGTGTAGTTAGAAAGGGTAATTTTTGTGGCTGGATTCTGATGTTCCTAATGTTTAAAGCTTCTCTTACTGCGTTCAGGTGAACCTAAGACCTTTGAACTGCCAGGCTTTATAAGTAAAAGAGTCATGATGACGTTTTATTGATATACTGTGTTTTAAAATGTGTGCATTTAAGGGGGTAGATGGTAGCAGTTATTTGTTACAAATAGCTAGCTGGATAAAATAGCTGCTGCCCTGAGAGAAGAGACCCAGAACCAGTGACACGTATGTGCTGCGTGGATGCAGCATGTCTGGAATAAATAAATAAAATAAAATCAGTGGGAAGTTTTGTGGGGTCATTTTTGCCGCCTGACACGAGGATCTCTAAATGGGGTGAAACTGGAAAAAAGAAGACCATATGGGGAAAGTAGCTTGCTTTCTGACAGAGGCTGCCTTGGAAGAACCTGTTGTGCTGTCTGGCGTGAGCAAGCCTGGTGCTTACTTTCTGAGATGGGAGAATGATGCTCGTGGAAATGGCCTCAAGTTACGCCAGGGGAGGTTCAGGCTGGATATTAGGAAAAATTTTTTCACTGAAAGGGTTATCAGACATTGGAATGGGCTGCCCAGGGAGGTGGTTGAGGCACCATCCCTGGAAGTGTTCAAAAGACAGGTTGATGTAGTGCTGGGAGGTATGGTTTAGTGATGGTGATGCTCCTTGTTTGTTGTGTGGGTGTCTATTTTTGTCAGTTAGGTTGACGGTTGGACAAGATGATCTTTAAGGTCCCTTCCAACCTAGAAGATTCTGTGATTCTGTGTCTCTGGTACCTCCACGCTCCATGTGCTGCCCCAGCTTACGTGCAGACTGAAGGTGCTTCAGCCTCACCCCAGCTGCTCATTTTCACTCCTCAGCCAAGGCTGGGTGTGTAAACCACCCCGTTAAACCCACGCGGCGGCAATGCTTTACCTGGGTAGGCCCTGAAGCACCAAAGGGAGGTTTGGACCGAGCAAGTTTTACTCGGGTAATGAACTGTCCTGGAGGCAATGGGTTGTAAATCCTTAAATGGCTCATCTAGCATCTGCCCAGGCCCTTAGCTTGCCCTTAGGTTCTTGACTCAACAGTAAGCTGAACTAGTTGAGCTAAAGTTGCGATTTAAACTCTATAGACGTACATTTTTGTGAGCACACAAACTTGCACCGGTCAAATTTAATTTAAAGCATACCCTTAGTGAAACAGTTAGAGGTGGGCATCGTTCTGAGATGTTTCTGTGGCAGGAGTACTCATCCACCTGCCTCAGTGCTGCTTGAGGGGTGCCATCCTTATATTTGCTAGTTGACAGCATAGGTTTTTTCCCTGGATTTTTATTGCCCTCCCCTCCCATCCGCAATCCCAACTGTTTGTGTGAGCAATCCCTTATCTGGTTCAGCCGAGATGAGCCAAGTTGGCAAGTCAGGTGTCCACGCCATGGGAAGTTGCTGGGCTGGTTGACTGAACCAGGTTAGGGATAGATTTCAGACTGGTGGAGCTGGGGAGTTTGTAAGAGCTGGGGTTGAGAAATAAGGGGGAGGACAAAGTAGGACAGTTGTCCTTGGAAGAGGACTGTTGTCCACGGCCAAAGCTTCAACAAAATAATAATTAGGACATTTAAGACTCTTCTTATGTGTCACATCTAAACTCTCTTGAAAGCTTGTTTTCCAAATAAGTTGTCTGAACCACCACAGCTAGATCCTTCTGATTGAGAGGAAGAGTGAGTTAACTAATAAATTAGGTTTTGCCCAAAATTATGTAGAGGCGTAAGTCTCGATAATATAAAATGGGAGGAAAAGGTCATTGCTTGTTGGCTGGGGGACGTGCAAATAAAAGCTTTTGGTGGAGGGAGAAGCTTGGGCTTTTTTGTTCTTTTCCCTTCTGGGAGAAGAGGGGGAAGGAAGCGCAGGGATGAGAACTGCACGGCCGTGGCTTTCTGAAAGAATACTTTTGGCTTCTTGCTTTGTTAAAAATATTCTAGTTATTCCTGTCTGCTAAATCAGGTTATTGAAATGAAATGATGACCTTTGCTCTGAGCCTGAAACAATACAGAGAGAAAGCAGGTGTTTGGGAAGATTAAACCTCTTACCTCGGCTAGAAAATGTTCAGATCGAGCTGAAGCTCTGAGGATGCCATGTTGTTGCTGAGGCTAAAAATGTAAGAATGAGGAAGAATTTTAAAAGTTGATTGTGGTCAGTTGCCAAGAGCAATGCCGTGATAAATTAACTCATTGCACTGTACTGCCTCGTAGTGCAAACAGCATAGCTGGTTATTGTGCTCTGCTTGGTAAGTCAACACTGTAAAAAATTCCTTGGTTATCTGGAAAATGTCTTCTTTGGGGTGTTTTTTAAAGGGATATGGTAGGATTGAAAGGTGTGTTTCCCCTCTGTTGCAGCTGGTTATAACAAATAGAAATCTGGGAAGGCCTTTTTCTTTCTTGCTTTTGCGGGGAGCCCCGTCGGTGGGTGCCGAGCACCTCGGTTTCGCTTTTGCTCCTCACCTTCTGTGGCTCCTCAGCACCCGCCTCCCCCAAAAAGGCAGTGGGTTGCAAGGGAGCTCAGCTGCGAGTTGCAGAGATGTGAGACAAGTTGACTCATCGCCGTTCTGTGGGAAAAGAAGTTTTGGGGAGCCCACTCTGTCCCCTGTTAGCTGTAACCCAGCCGCAGGAAGGCACGCAGAGGGGGGGCAGTTCAGGGCATGAGGGTCCCCTCGCTGATGCCACGTAGCAGCAGCCTTTTAATTTTTGTAAGAACTGAGACACCCTGATTTTTGTTTTGCTTTTATAAGTGCCACAACGTTTACCTTTCTATTCTTGCTTAAAATATACAGAGCTTTGAAAGCTTAGACCATCTTCAGGTGCCTCAAAATCGTTTCTAAAAGAACACCCCCACTCTCATTTTAGCCCTATGCTCGTGTTATATTAAATTTTTTGGCTAATTTATTAGTGTATAATCAATACAATAGGGATGATTATGCTTGTAAGTACAACTTTTTTTGGTGGTATGCTCAGAGCTAGTACAATAATAATGCACCACACAAATAAATACATGCGAGAATTTTGAAATGTTTGCTGCAATACAATCTGTAGTTCATTAGTAGGACACAGCTGAAGTTTTCAGGGTTAAAAAGAATCTCCAGCTTGAGAGTAAACCCTTTCTGGATCAGTGTCAGCATCTGCCACCCCAGTTTTCTTAGGAAAACATTGAATCCTGCCAGTACATGTTGCAAGATATGACCAACGTGACTTACAAACTAAGAAGCAAATCTACAAAATGCTGTTGGCTACATGGTATTGTTGGAATCTGAGATGGAAAATACTTTTTTTTTTTTCCAGTTCTCTTCTAAGTCCTTTTGCCAATCCAGCAAAATTTAGTAAGGTTCAGATCATGCTGCGAGGCTTTTTTGTTCAGAAAAGCTTTCGAGCAACCATTACTTTGTATCTTTTTTTAATTTCTTGGCTGCTTGCGGTTATTTGAGTATTTGTCAAGGGTGGGACTTGTGTCTCGAGTGGACCTCAGAAATGCTGCAGAAGCGAGCTCCTGCTAGAAGTTTGTCCACTGGCTTTGTGTTAGTGTCTGATGGGTCCTGATTTAGGGCTTTTCTTCCGACTTTCAAGTCATGAAGGGGTCGAGTGCCCAGTGACGTGGGAGGATGTAGCCTTGTCTGTTGAAGCACTGGACAGTTGTGGCTCTCTGGGGTAACCCAGATGGTCCCAGAGCTCAGATGGCAGCACGTGAAAGCTGGGGACAAAGAATGCTCTGTTCGAAGTGCCCAGCTACAGAACAGGTTTCTAGTAACTAGTAACCAGTCACCATATGAAGGCATTTTTATTCCCAGCTGTTCTGGGATGGGGATGGATAACACCTTAGGATGGGAGAGCACAATAGGATGGAGACCCTTGGTTCCATAAAGGGTAAAATGTGGCAGAAACCCCATGAAATCCAATGAAGGCTTTTTTACTGCTTTTAAGTTTATGCAGAAAATGTTCCTATACTATGGCAATTGACGATAGTGTTAAATCTACCAGATTTAACAGGTTGATATATTTCCCAACTTAATTACACGAGTGACGTGTCTTCTGTTGCTTTAGTTGGCAGCCCTACAGATACAGCTCAAAATCGGGTTTCCTCAGTTTTATACCACCAGTTGGCCGTCGGTGGAGAAAGGGTACGAGGCCACCTTAATAATTTCTCATCCTACCTGGAAGCAGAGTTTTTAGGCTGGCTGAGGAGAGGCTGTTTTCTGACAGGTGACATTATGGGGTGATCTATGCAGAAGACTGCTTAGAAGAGGGGCTGAGCGCAGCCTGTGGCTCTGCACGTAGATACTGTAGAAATTCAGAAAACTGCTGGAGTTTCTGCTTTTCACCGAGATTTTGCTTTGTCTAGCAGTTGATTCTTTGCTTACTTAAGCTATATTAATTCTTGTGCGTATCCTGTTGGTGCTGAGTGCTTCCTCAGCACTTCAGTTTTGTGGCAGACTTAACAGGTGTTACTCTGGGTATTAGTGGTAGAAAAGCCCCACAGGTCATCTAACTTGTCCCCTTCTCTAGGATGGGGCGGTCCCGTTAAGTAGGCGTGCTGGTGCCTTATTTGGCAGCGTGGTTTCTACCACTGGTTGTGGTTCATTTTTGAACATTTCTGCTTGTTTGCTTCTTCATCTGTTAAGTCAGATAGCTTGGTTTCTCAGTGGTGTACAAGCCTGTTTGAGGAAAGCCAGCCTCTAAAACCTCCAGAGATGGCTTGCCTGCTCTCCTGGGCCATGCCGGACAGGAACACGCCACCAGCATCCCCTCCCCTGCTTTGGTGGCCTTCTGGGGTCACATTTCAACACGCTTGACCTCATTACTTTCCACCCATCAGGCTGGCTGGCTTTCTGTGCGTGGGCTGAACTTTATTTAAATTTTTTCTGGTTTTTTGTTGTTTGTTTTTTTTTTTAAAAAAAAAAAAAAAAAAAAAAAAAAAGGCTTTTTTTTGCGGGGGCTGAACTTTTTTTAAATTTTTTTTGGTTTTTTTTTGTTTTGTTTTTTTTTTAAAAAAAAAAAAAAAAAAAGTTGTCACGGAGTTTCTCCCCGTGGTGGGAGGCCGTGGCCCTGGGTGGTGGAGGACACGACACACGTGGCTGTGCTGGCAGGAAACACTCGTCGCTGGGTGCTGGTATCTTCGTCTGTGCTTCCTGTCAGTTAAACCACGAGCTGGGGAGCAGATGCACCCAGAGATGTGGACTCCTCCGTCTGCCCCAGGGCAGCCATTGAGTAACACGCTGTCTTCTCAAGAGCGTGCTCCTGCCCCTCTGCTTTCGACTTCGTTATCCCTCCGAGACCCTTATTTAGATACCTGAGAGTAAAGATCAGAATTTAATTAGCTCAACAGAAAGCAGTACTTGAACTCTTGAAGCATGGACTGTAAAAGAGTAACCGTGGGAGTCACCCTAATGCAGCAAGAGCTGGGTCTGGTGGGTCTTTTTCCACCGCTCCCACCGTAGGACTCTGTAAAAGCATATGAGAAACAGACAGATTGGGCGTGAAGTCACACAATTTCATTAATACCTTTCTGGGCAGAAAATTGCCTCATTACTTGACCCGGTGAGTTTTATTTTAAGATTCTGTGATCTATGGAGTGATTTTTATTTTTTTTTTTAAATTATTATCATTTTTTTTCATTTTAATCCCGTTGTGGATCTTTGCGTTTCTGAGGCAACTGCGGCTTTCAGTTAAGCAACTTGTTACAAGTGCACAGAAAAAGCACATAAAACCTTCTACTCTAAAAGATGTAGTGGTTTTTAAGTAGGTCTCATGATTTGTGAAGGTATGTGTGTTATTACAATGTAGTTAATTTATTGAAGCTGGAACTCTAATAATATCTTCCCCAGCATCAGATTTTAGAGAACCGGGTACTCTGTGCATCAAAATTAGGTTAGAACTGAAACTGTGCAAATTCATTTCAGCCTTTTTGCCTGATTTGATGGTGGGTTGCTTTTTTTTTTTTCTTCTTCCTCGTGACAGCATAACTCCCAGAATATTGGTTTTTTTCTCCTTAAACTGTTTATTTGTTGACTAACCAGCATTGAGCAGAGATGTCTTTGCCGTGTGACAAAATGTTTCTGCACTTCATGCTCTTTAAAAGAGAGGCTCTCAGCCTGAGGGGCACATCCTCTGGGTGGGGAAGAGTAGAAAGGTTGTCAAGGCAGTGAGATTGGATGGGGAAGGGGTCTGGGTTTCTGTTTGGGTTTTTTTTTCTTTGTTTGTTGGGATTATTTTTTTTCTCTCCTGACCTCTCATGGGTTATGGAGCACTGTGCACTGCATCCTGCAAGAGAAGTGGGGAGGAGATGTCCTGCGCTTGGCAGAAGAGTTGCTCTCACAGAGTGTGCACCATGAGCATCTCTCGGCGATGCCTTGACCCCAAGGGAGCAGCTCCTGATCCCCCTGGGTCTCTGCAGGGCCAGGAGCCTGCACCACAAGGGCAAAACTCTGCTTTTTACCTCTGTGAAAGGCACCAGCTCTTGCATTTCTAACATCGCTGCACTGGAAGCCTTTCACAGCGAGAGGATGCTTCTGCTGACCTTTTTTCCTTTCAGTTTTAAGCATGGTTTTTCTTAGCACTGTCTTGTTTGAGAGAGGAAAGGTACAAATGTGGCGCAACCCTGGGGAGGGAAGACATAGTAAAACCTCCAAAAAAAAATACAACTTTGCTTGAAGTCTATGGAATCTTGAAAAAAGGCATAGTATTGTTTCCTTTTCCCTACTCACCCACAATTCTGATAATAATTTATTGTATCTGTGATCACAGCAAACCACTGAGACTTCACAGAAGTAGATGAAATGATAGGCAACAGAAAAGAAGAAAAAGAAAGGAGGCTGGAGGGATAAATGAAGGGATGGATTAAAAACTATTTAAAACAACCTCTCCCTGCATTGCCTTGTTTATGGTACTAGTTAATCTTCCACTTTAACCTCAGCTTTCCCTTGGTTTTTGTTTTCTTTTGTTCTCCTAACTGTGTACAGGTTGAATGTCATGCTGGGGGAGGAAAGGTTAGGGGAGAAGTGGTAGATAAAATGTTGTTTGTTTTTTTTTTTTATCTCTGGTTTCTGTGATAATTTGCAAGTTTTCATAAAAAAGCAGATGTCTGCTGAGGAGGTTCTTGCATGATGAGGCTGTTGTGCTATTAGAGAGGCTGGAGTGCTTGCTTCAGACACACTGTATGCTTGTTTTCCTGGAGACCTAAATGAAAATGGTCAGAGGGCTGGAGCATCTCTCTTGTGAAAAAAAGTCTGAGAGAGCTGGCGTTGTTCAGCCTGGAGAAGAGAAGGCTTCAGGGAAACCTTATTGTGGCCTTTCAATATATAGATGGGCTCATAAGAAAGATCGAGAAAGATGTTTTTCCAAGGCCTTTAGTGACAGGAAAAGGGACCGTGGTTTTAAGCTGAAAGATAGTAGATTTAGATTGGACATGAGGAAGAAATTGTTTATTGTGAGGGTGGTGAGACACTGGCACAGGTTGCCCAGAGAAGTTGTGGATGCTTCATCCCTGGAAGTGTTCAAGGTCAGGCTGGATGGGACTTTGAGTGACCTGACTCAGTGATCTCAGAGGTCCTTTTCAACCATGATGATTCTGTGATTCTGTTTTAGTGAAAGATGTCCCTGCCCATCCCATGGGAGGGGGGGTTGAACTGGATGATTTTTTGAAGGTCCTTTCCAACCCAAACCATTCTATGATTCTATGAACTGAGGCCTGGATCAAGTCTTGATAATTTAGGCAACTCAAATAAGTGACTCAAGGAAGGGCCTTTCAAGCTCAGGAGGTGCAGTCCACCTTTCCTCCAGTTGATTGTAGGAAGAAATCTGAGCAACCAAAGTCCTTTCTTATGAAGGTGTTTGAGGTTCTAAGAATCAATTTGAATTTAGAGGACTTGATTGTCAGGAAAAATCCTACTTTTGCGGGTCAAAGGTGGAAAAGCTGTTATAGGAGAACATTGTTTCTGGATGGTAGAAGCTGTGTGGGTGCATATCTGCTCAACCCTTCTCCTGTGTATGATGCCATCGGGGTTTCTCTTTTGGGAGGCATGGGTAGACTTGTGCAACAGCCCTGGTGGACAGGACCTGAGAGAGTGGGCAAGTGCATGTGTGTGTGTGGGCACACGTTTGCCTGCTTGAATAAGGACATAGAGTATGGTGGTGCCTTTGCCTTTGAAGCCTACGTGGCAAGAGCGGTCACCTCCTGAGCCAACAAGCTCCCTATGAAAATCCTTATGAACCTGGGTGCTGTAATATCTGAATTATTTCTTCTGCAGAGCCAAGGGGAGGTAGAAAGAGGTCTCCAGGATTGTGACCGGGGGATTTTGTGTTTTCCCCAGGTGATTTGGTTCCCCCCCCCCCAGCCCTGCTGTCTTGCTTCCCCCTGCAGCTGGGGAGCGAGGCGGACTCGTGGAGCCCTGCGGTAGGGGCTGTGGCTGGATGGCACAGAGACACACACAGCAGCCACCTCTGACGCTGGATTTAGTTCTGCAAAAGACACAGGAACTTGAATGATGAAATGAGGAAGAGGTGAGCTGCACACCTGCTTTGTAGGGGCTCTGAAACTTTCCAGAACACCCTGATATCGTAGGTCTTTTCATGTAGCACTCATAAATTCTGTGTCTAGTTCATTAGCAGTGAATTCCTCCCAGCAGCAGGTGCGTGCTCATGCGGGAGTGACTTTGGCTTCAGCGCGAACATTTCCCCAGACGTTACGAAATGAGAAATACTGGCCTGTCCAGACGTTGGCTTCCCTGCAGGGACCTTTACAGACCCCGCTCCTTTTCCACATCACTCTTCAGAGAAATCTTTTTGCTTTTTTTTGTATTAATCTTGTTGGTCTTTAACTTGTGTTTCATCACTGTTTGAAACCCCACGGTGGGAATTGTTAGTCTAGCAACAAGTCAGGAGATAATTTATATTCTCTTAGTAGCCAAGTTCACTAGTTTGAAATTCCCCAGACAAATAGTCTCCCTTCTTAATCCCACCCTATGCAAATACTTTAGAACATAAAATTTAAGCTACACTGATCTGTAAGAAGAAAAATGTAGAAATGGCATGGGAATATTAGTTTCTGTCTTATTCTACATAGCTGCAAGTTAATGTATTTGTTATTGTAATTACGCGAAGCATCACGAAGCACACACATTTTCAGAATAATCTGAGTGAATACATTGCATTTTAGAGCGCATTAAAATTGGCAGCTTAAAAAGTATTACTTAACTTTTAATTATGGCTTGAGTGAATGTTCTTCTCCACTGTAACTGTGTAAGCGGTCTTTCACCTTGTAGAGATTTAAGGCATGGTTTTAGATGCAGTATTCTCTGTTTGGTTCTTAAGTTTTTTTTCTGCAGACATTTAAGTTAATCAGATCTGTTGCATGGTATGTTCAGTACAGCAGAAATACCTGGACTTTTCATACTGCTAATGCTCCTCCTCCAGTTTAGGCAGCCTTCAGCACCTCACTGATTTAACCCAGCAGCGGCTTTTGGGGAAGGGTAACACAAGCAGGTGAAGGGCGTTGTTTTAAAAAAGGCAGCTTGTCAGTTGAGGAGATAACCACTCTTGCTATGCGGGCTTAAAAGGCAAAGTTACCACAGTCTTCCATGTCCTTGGACTTGAGGGTACCAGTGGATGAAAAGTTGGATGTGAACCAGCAATGTGTGCTGGCAGCCCAGAAAGCCAGCTGTATCCTCACCTGTATCAAAAAGCATGGGCAGCAAGTCCAGGGAGGTAATTATGCCCCTCTGCTCTGGTGAGACCCCACTGGAGTACTGTGTCCAGCTTTGGGGTCCTCAACACAGCAAGGGCATGAACCTGTTGAAGCACGTCCAGAGGAGGGCCACGAAGATGATCAGAAGGCTGGAGCACCTCTCCTCTGAAGACAGGCTGAGAGAGCTGGGGTTGTTCAGCCTGGAGAGATGGCTTCAGGGAGACCTTATTGTGGCCTTTCAGTACCTAAATGGGGCTCATAAGAAAGATAGAGACAAACTTTTTAGCAGGGACTCTTGTGACAGGACAAGGGATAATGGTTTTAATCTCCCCTCTTTAGTTTTAGATTAGATATTAGGAAGAAATTCTTTACTGTGAGGGTGGTGAAACACTGGAACAGTTTGCCCAGAGAGGCTGGGGGATGTCCCATCCCTGGAAACATTCAAGGCCAGGTTGTACAGGGCTCTGAGCAACCTGATGTAGTTGAAGATGTTCCTGCCCTTGGCAGGGGGGTCAGAATAGATGATCTTTAAAGGTCTCTTCCAACCCCAACCATTCTGAGATTCTGTGAAAACAGGACAGCCGCTCAGTGAACATCTGACTTGGCAAACACCTGGAACCTGGATGTAGATCAATACGTTTTGAAAAGCTGGCTGAAATGAGACAGACTTATCCAAGAAGGAAACAAGAGAAACATAGAAGCATTTGCCCCTCAGAACAATATTCGTATCAAGTGAGTTAATGCTGAAGATGGTAATAGGAGAAAGAAGGAAAGATGTTGACAAAGGCTGGGGATGAAAAAACCCAAACCTATGGCCTCTCTGCAGGGATGAAGAAGTCGTCTTGGGAAGGTTTAGAGATGAAACAATTCTGTTCCTTTTTCTGGGTACAATGGAGGTATATTCAGTGTGAATCCATTAGATGAGATTATTGGGATAACCTGTACGTAGAGCTCTTTGTGCTGTGTGCTCCACACCCATAAGTAGCTAGCTGTCTAGTAACAGGGTGGTTTGTGTACCAAACAAGTCACGGCCAGAACCTAGGGTTTGGGGTTTGGCTTTGCTTTTTTTTTTTTTTTTTTTACTTTGTTTTGTTTTTTGAAGTCCTTCTGGCTATGTAATGCTCACCTTTTCTTACCAGGGCCACGTCCCTCCCTCCTTGTGTCTGTGTGTGTATGTGTTGGTGCTTTAATAAAGTTGTTTCCACTCTCAAATTCAGTTTTAAACTAACGCTTTGAGAGTATTCCTTGAGTTCAGAGCAGAGTGGTTGGCGGGTGACTTTCCTCCCTTTCCTGCATGCCACAGGAGAACTTACTAATCGTGTTTACTTGAGCATATCTGGAGTATGTTGTTGCTTCTTGCCTTTCTCCTTGGTGAGCTGTGACCAGGAACACCGGTGTGAGTTACCCATGCAGAAAGCATGGACCAGTTCAGAGCTGTGACTTCTTGTGCTGAGGGAAAATGTACAGTTACAGCCTTCTATCCTAAACGAGCCTTAGCCTTTCTGCCTGTGAGTTTAAAAGCTTAGCTCCCTCATTCTACTGTTTTCAATAAATTTAAAGATTTTTTTTTTTTTTTTGTTAGGCCTATAGAGTTGCAGCTACTTTGATCTGTAAAATACGATAAGCTAGAAGTCAGGCAGCAGAGTTCCTCTCAGAAAGAAGTAGCAAACCCCACACCTTCATTTGGGAGACTGTTTTGAAGGTGTGGAGTTTGTTTTGGTGTCCTATTTAGGAGAATATGACTTTCATGGCCTACAGGAATTCTGTTTACATGAACGCTCTGAGCGAAAGAACCCGATTAAGCCAAAAATAAAGTTCAATGCACTCAGGCTAAAAAGACCCGGTTACATTACAAAAGACAAACAGTGGGGAAAAAAAAAAACACATCAAAACCCAACCACCCCAGACTCATCAGTCCTGTAGCCTGAAGCCTGACTGACATCTCTGGCGTCCTTGTGTGCAACTGTTCCTTATCAGTCTGTCCCACTGTAGGTACAGTTTGGTACTTTGCACCTCTTCTTATGTGACCTTGCATTCCTGTTTCTACAGGCTTTTTTTGAATCAAGTATTTCTGTTTGTGAAATGTTAGGAGGTGGTGTCACTCTCTGTTGGGTTGGGCTTTTTTGTTGCTTTTGGGTTTTTTCTTTTTTAAATCTGTACGGAAGCTGAGTGCAAACATCAGCTTTGTGATTTTGACGAAGTAGGAGATTTGTCTTAATTTTTCTGAGAGATCTGCTGACAGAGATTTGTCTCTCCTGTCCCAACCTCATAAATAACTCCCTGGATGTGTTAGTAGTAGTATTGGACTCTCCATGCTCTTAAAAATAAAAAATTCACAATAGCACTTGTCTTAGTAGCCTCATCAAACTATTTCAGAAGGAACTTAGAAGAAGTAATCTCAATGGTCGTGGCTGTGAATGGGTGACAAAGTGGACCCTTGGGATGTATAAGGAAGGTGTGTGGTGGGGCACCCTAGGGGCGTCGTGCTGGGTCTGATCACAGGCTGGAGAAAACAGGTCACCTCTTGCCTGGTGTGAAAAACCCCACTGTGGTACAACCATTGGAAATGCGTGACTGAGGACTTAAATTCCTCTGATTTTATTCTGATTATTTTGAATGGGCTGCCCAGGGAAGTGGTTGAGGCGCCATCCCTGGAGATATCCAAAAGATGAGTTGACATGGTGCTGGGGACATGGTTTAGAGATGTTTTTTTGTCGGAGTTAGGTTGATGGTTGGACTAGATGATCTTGAAGGTCCCTTCCAACTTAGATGATTCTATGATTTCTTATATTTGTGGGTATAGTTAAATGAGGATCTTTGTGACAAGTAGATTAAAAAGCTTCAGGCACAGTGTTGGCACAAATGTGTTTTAACTGATAAGCTTTATAAATGAGAGAGACTGAAAATCTAGTGCTTCTATCTATATTTTACCCACATGTCATTGTTAACCACAATACTAACTTCAAAATAAATGTAAGTGATCTTCTAAATCCAGAGTTAGAATCTCTCAAAGGCTGAAACCCTTGTTTAATGCTGGGTTAAGAAAGCAGCTTATAGCTGCAGTGCTTTGTGATAGGAGCTGTCGTGTTTCTCGACACAAGCCCTCTTAGCCATTTATTTTTTCACTTTGCTTTGATTGAGCCTGTGATTCTTTTCTGAAGGGTTAAAAAGTTACTTAAGATTTAGGTGAAAGTAGCATGGGAATAAAACTCTTCTTCTGTATTTCATCTGGGCTCTCCCAGTTCGCTCGCTTGTATGAATGTGATGGTGTCAGTATTACCTTGTATTCTCAAGCTTTAGCAAAATGGACCACTTGTCCCAAGAAGGAGGCTGCCTGAACAGCCCTGGGTGAGTTGTAGTAAGAATATCTATTTATTGGTTAAGTTTAATTCCAAGGTGTGTGATCTTAGGAGGCTGCTGAAGTGTGTGCTGCAGAGGTGGGGTCCTGGTAAGGAGTGGAGTTGCACACCCATGGCTTGAGGCGTGCAACTTGGTGCCCGTGTTCACATCAGCAGAGTAAGGCTGAGATGAAATCACAGGGAAACACACAGATTTGCTGGTTTTGAAGTGTGTTGTGGATTTCCTTGTATTTTGTGGATCTTCTCAACGCTGGCAGCTGGAGACAGGGAAAGAACATGGCATGTTGTCCCCAGTGGTTGCCACCTGCCAGTGTCTTGTTTTCAGCCAGCTCCTGAACATCCACTAGCAAGTTGATCGCATGCCTTTTATGGCCTCCTTTCATATGGAGTAACCCATTCATAACTAACAACCTGGTCTAGTGAGAGGTGTCCCTGCCCATGGCAGGGGGTTGGAACTAAGGTCCCTCCCAACTCTAACGATTCTGCGCGTGTGTGGGAAAGCTAAGGTACCTGTCATACAAGAACACATAAAATACCTTGTGTAGTCCTCTGAAGTATCACCACGATGGCTGATGTTCATAGGGACAGCCACACGTCTTGCATAAAGAGATAAATCACTGGCACCTTTTTTCCCAGCATGGTACAGTTTAACTCACCGCTGTCTGGACTGCAGACCCTAGACTGTGAAGTAGGATTAGCAGCACACCCTCCAGAAGGGGAAGGTGGGCTAAAAGCTGTCAGGGAGAAGGTGGAAGAGCCAAGCCCAGGGCACCACCAGGTCCTGGGCAGGCAAGAGGGGAGCTGGCAGTGCTGGGAGAGCGGTGGGCTGGAAACACCATCGGCTCATATGCTGGAAATACGCCTGCCTGCCTCCTGCTGTGCAGCAAGGTCTGAAGGGAGGCTAGAAATTAGTGTAATTAGATGATCTTGAACCCAGAACAAGCCGTTTGGGGTTTCTGAGACCTGCGAAAGTGCTTCCTGGCCATGGTTCTTATCAGAGGTAAGAGAAGCCTTTCTGCTGCTGGGTCTCCGGGTTTGTTCTTGTGGGCGTCTCGGAGCCGCTGTTCCTGGCGTAGCCAGCCCGTGTTCTCCAGTTTGTGAAATGAAATCTCACGCCGTCCTCTCGCCCTCAGGTAAGAAGGAAAAATTACTCCTCTGCTGCAGATGTTTTTTAGGTGATACGTTCTAGAATCAAAGTTTTTTTCCCATTGGTAGCAAGGGTTAAACATCGAGGGCAACAGGTATAGGCAGACTTCGGTATGTGATATGTTTGACTGTTTTGCAAGGTGCTATAAACGTTGGCTCCGTGTAATCTGATCCCAGGGTAGGACAGCACAACTTAATGAAGGAAAATAGAGAGCAATGTAAAAGAACTGGAAATTCAAGTCTAGCTGACTAATACCAGCCTGCTCCAGAGGGTTTTGACTGTTGGTGCTGCTGACAGCTGACAGCAAATGAGAGGCAAACAACAGAAACGTTGCCTAATCTGCTCTATATTCATACAGATTCTTTAAAGACGCTGCAAAGGTAAGACCTTTTAACATTTCTCAACCCGGCAGAGTTGCTGAATGTGGCCTTGAACGTACACGTCGTCGACAGGAGTAAAATGAGTCTTGAAGTCTGTGCCTGTGTGTGTTTGGGAAAGGGGAGGATTCAGCAAGTTCTGTGTCGATCAGTTTGCACCTCTTTCTAGTTGGTGCACATCAGTTACATCAAACTCAGGCTTCTGAAACTGCTCAGATACTCACACACAGACATGCAAATCACGCAGTATTTCTATGGCTACAACAGAGAGTAATTTTGAACTTTTAAAAAATGTTTTGCTCATTGTGTTTGACAGTCCGGTTGGAAAAGTTTAAAAATTAATTAATTGCAAAAGGAAAGCCACAGAATGCTAAAAATACATGTTGCAGAAGTTGTAACAGGGATTTTTACTGAGCTTGGTTTTGTAGCATCTTCTGCAGAATGCTGGAAATGTCCTGCAGGAGTTTAATTCTCTGATCTAGAATTACTGTTGCTCGGCTGGAAAAGGTCACCTGGAATAAGAAACTTTTGACTTGAACCTGATCTCTGCTGGCCTTTTTTCACTTTCCCCCTTTAATGTATATATTTTGTGAGCATTTATATTGAAGTTTAAAAAAAAAAAAAAGGGAACGAAAAAAACCTCTAGGTGTTTGGCCAGAAGATTGTTCTTTGGTAAATTTAACTTACTTGTAGGTGATTTAAAAATAATGACTGTGTTATTAATTTGTGGGCAAAGTAATTTTTAGAGAACGGTTGACAGTTTTAGTTCAGTGTTGGGTACAGACCGGCAACTGGTAATTTGTGAAGTCTGGCACGTAGCCAATGCAATTATGGTTCTTTTCCCCCAATCTTTCTTCCTCCCACTGCCACCTCTTCATTCTCCTGTGCGTGTGCGTTAATCAAAAGAGCAAAACCTCTCGGGGTCAAGCAGTTTCCCCCCCCCCCCCTCCACCCTCTTTTACAAGCTTTCTCATCTCCTGTTTCGGCTGTCTTGGAGCTCAGCCCTTTGGCTGTCTCTGTGCTGAGACATTTTCCCTTTGAAATCAGTGAGATTTGATTTACCTGCAGCTCTCTGCAGTTATAGTCACCTATAGGATCGTGGTCTGAATGCTCCTTAAAAGGTGCTATTAAAGGCCAGAAACTGCCTGAGGGTGCCTTTTAAAACATTTCTTCTGTGTCACTGGAATAATTCATCTTGTTTGCAGGAATTTCTGAGTCGGATTTGGGATTTTAGCAATTTACAGTTTTCTCGGTATCTTTTTTAACCAGCTTTTTGAGATCTTCCGCAATGTAAAAAATAGTAAGATATGTTTGATATTAATATTATTTATTAATGCTGGTGATTTAGCTATCCTATGACAACACATAAACCAATCTTGTCTCTGCAAATTTACTATGGGATGAAATAGTATATAGAGTGTGTTGTAGGAGAGGAAGTAATGAGAGATCTTTTGTTTTCCTTTCTCTCCATAGTTAGTATCCCTTACCTCTTCATGAGCTGGACTGTGCGGGCACTTGCGGTGTCATATTAGACTTGTAGTCCATCTATTATGTTTTTAGAGTGTTTAATGTATTCTTTTTCTTCTGGTGGAGAATAAGTGAGTCCAGAAGTGAGCGGTTACAGAGGGGAAAAAAAAATTACAGCAAAATTTTGCCTGTAGAGTTGTGTGGTTGCAATTTGCATTACTGGAGGTTTGCCTTGTGCTATGACAGGTCTTTTCCATTCTGTTTGAAAAGAAATCCTTTTGTAATGAAGCTGATTTGTTCTAATTACATTGAGCTTGTTTTAAAACATTTTGTAATTTTCCTAAGCTTTTGACTTGCCGTGTCTGCAGCAAGGAGTTTGAGCAAGTACATCTAGGCTGATGCATTTTTAATTGCTTTCCTTTTATCCTTTCAAAACTAGTTGCTTCTTGACTTAATGGAAGGTTTCCTTGTTCTCATTTTATCATCTAGGAGATACGAGCACCTGATTTGTTCCTTCTCTTTACCAATAGTGATGAATTAACTGCAAAGGCAGAATCAAAGGCCAGGCCATGTTAGCAATTCCCAAGAGTTTTGGACCAGCAAACTGGGCTCCCCAGCCTCTGCATTTACTGGAGATCAACACGCATGTGTACCCTTGTGCAGTAGCAAGGAGAGAAGCAGGTCTTTGCTCTGAATGTTACTGTTTTAAGCCGGTCCTTGGAACCATACTATATTGCTAAACAAAGCCACGCTTTCAGAAAGATTCTTCATACCAAAACCTGATGGTTGGTAGGATAAGAGGACTCTAGATAGCTCATCGCTGAGTTCTTAGAAAGACTGGCAGTCATGCTGTCAGTCGCCAGGAAGCCTGGTGTGCTTGTGGCCAATGTTTTTCAGGTGGTGAAGGCTTGACTTGCGCATACTCTTCTCCCCTTTTTGACAGTAGCTACAGACAGATGTTATCTTTGCAAGACTGAGGTGTTAGTGTGACTGTTCCCCAGGCTTGCAGACCCACTGCTGAGTTCTTGCAGGCTCGGCAGACTGTGCGAGCTCCCTGTGCACTGCTTGGAGGGACACTATCCTTTTTTTGGCAGGGTGGGAGGATCCAGTTAATCTCATTTGTTTGGCCTTCAGTGGATGAGGGGAAGATCAAGATAAATGTCCTCCCAGTGGAACTGAGGTGGTGGTGAGCAGCAACGGGTGGAGGTGACTGAACTGGAAACAGAGAAGAAGAACTTCTGCATATCCCCTTGTTGCATAGGGATGTGGGAGGTTGTGGGGGTTTTGCTTCTCCTGTGGCCAAGACAGCTTTGCCAGAAGTAAAAAGTCAAGTCAGCAGAAGGGCATACATTTCATATAGAATCATAGAGTAGTTTGAGTTGCAAGGGACCCCAAAGACCATGTAGTTCCAACCCCCCTGCCATGGGCAGCGATACCTCCCACCAGAGCAGGTTGCTCAAAGCCCCATCCAGCCTGGCCTTGAACACTTCCAGGGATGGGGCATACACAGCTTCTCTGGGCAACCTGTTCCAGTGTCACACCAGCCTCAGAGTGAAGAATTTCTTCCTAATGTCTAATCTACATCTACCATATCTTAGTTTAAAACTGTTACTCCTTGTCCTTTCAAGCCTCTGCATTTACTGGAGATCAACACGCATGTGTACCCTTGTGCAGTAGCAAGGAGAGAAGCAGGTCTTTGCTCTGAATGTTACTGTTTTAAGCCGGTCCTTGGAACCATACTATATTGCTAAACAAAGCCACGCTTTCAGAAAGATTCTTCATACCAAAACCTGATGGTTGGTAGGATAAGAGGACTCTAGATAGCTCATCGCTGAGTTCTTAGAAAGACTGGCAGTCATGCTGTCAGTCGCCAGGAAGCCTGGTGTGCTTGTGGCCAATGTTTTTCAGGTGGTGAAGGCTTGACTTGCGCATACTCTTCTCCCCTTTTTGACAGTAGCTACAGACAGATGTTATCTTTGCAAGACTGAGGTGTTAGTGTGACTGTTCCCCAGGCTTGCAGACCCACTGCTGAGTTCTTGCAGGCTCGGCAGACTGTGCGAGCTCCCTGTGCACTGCTTGGAGGGACACTATCCTTTTTTTGGCAGGGTGGGAGGATCCAGTTAATCTCATTTGTTTGGCCTTCAGTGGATGAGGGGAAGATCAAGATAAATGTCCTCCCAGTGGAACTGAGGTGGTGGTGAGCAGCAACGGGTGGAGGTGACTGAACTGGAAACAGAGAAGAAGAACTTCTGCATATCCCCTTGTTGCATAGGGATGTGGGAGGTTGTGGGGGTTTTGCTTCTCCTGTGGCCAAGACAGCTTTGCCAGAAGTAAAAAGTCAAGTCAGCAGAAGGGCATACATTTCATATAGAATCATAGAGTAGTTTGAGTTGCAAGGGACCCCAAAGACCATGTAGTTCCAACCCCCCTGCCATGGGCAGCGACACCTCCCACCAGAGCAGGTTGCTCAAAGCCCCATCCAGCCTGGCCTTGAACACTTCCAGGGATGGGGCATACACAGCTTCTCTGGGCAACCTGTTCCAGTGTCACACCAGCCTCAGAGTGAAGAATTTCTTCCTAATGTCTAATCTACATCTACCATATCTTAGTTTAAAACTGTTACTCCTTGTCCTTTCACTACGTGCCCTTGTAAAAAGTCTCTCCCCATCTCTCCTGTAGGCTCTCTCAGCCTGTCTTCGTAGGAGAGGTGCTCCAGCCTTCTGATCATCTTTGTGGCCCTCCTCTGCACTCACTCCAACAAGTCTATGTTGTTCTTATGTTAAGCGTATACATACACACAAAAAAATAGGGATAAAGTGTGTAACTGCAACTGCTACATGTATGCACGTATCCGTGTAAGCATTTGGAGTAGGTGCTATGCATTGAAGCAACATTATGTGGCTTTTATCTAACTGTAGTTGAAGTAATGCAGCTTATCTGGGAGCTAAGGCTTTAGTAACCAACATCCAATCTGAAAAGTTTGAAAGCCCTACAGATAGCTAGGGCTGCTATCTCACATACCACTTCTGAAACTTTAACCTCTTCTCCTCTTTTATGTGTCTAAAGTGCTTTGGGCAGCTGCAAAATACTGTTTGAATCCACTACGCAGTTTTGATATGGGGAGGGAGCAGGCGGGGAGGGAAGTAGTTCTAATCTCTGACATGATTTGGGGAGGAAGGGAGAGCTGGTGTTGTGACGTCCCATTTCTCTCTTCTTCTTGCACCCAACCTATAGAAATGCAAAATTTGGTGGTTCTCAGGTGAATGGGGAAGCAGGTGAGAGGACTGGGACCTCTGCATCCCCCTGGAGTGCCCTTGCTCCCTTGCTTCGGGGCAAGTTACAGCGAATTTATCCTGTTGCGTTGGCTCTACATGAGCAAGAGCAAACACTTTGCCAAGAGGTGACTAAAACCCAGCGTGGTGGCCTTTCTCTTGCCTGATCAGATCAGGGAGGCTTGCTCTTTATTTTAGCAGATGCTCGAATGCTTTATTCAGAGCTCAACAGCTCCAGCAGTAGAACTGGGGAGAGAGCCTTCCTCGCCACGAGATCTTTTAGCTTGCTGTTTAGGACTGGCCTTTCGGTGATAGTCTGGCCTTTTGTTGCTGCAGCATAAATGAATTATTTAGAGTGCTCTACGTCTACACACCTACGCTGGTTTGGGGGCTACCTTTACATATCCAGCATGCTGGCAGGAGAGGATATGGAGGGGAAAAAAGCCTCAACCACGCTGTAATTTTCTTCAGATTTCCCAGCAGCGCTCCGCCTGGTCGCTGGGTTTGTGTACAACAGCTGTGTTATATAAATGTGCTAAATAAAAGGGACTTAAAAAGGATCAGGGAACATGGGAGATAGGAAGAGGAAGGTTTTCAGGGCTGGGGGAGTCTGTAAACAGCGCTGGAGTTGTTACTGTTAATAGTCCAGAAAAGAATCTTGTCTCGTTTTTAATGTTCAGGCTAAAACAAGTAGTTGCCAAAGAAGATAGAAGATACTTGTTGAAAATTGTGAAATTTTTTTTATTATTATGTTGTTTATTGCGACAGCAAAGAACAGCTTGTTGCTTACGTTTGTGCTTTCTGCTCGCCTTGGAGTAAACGTGTGCTTTTATGTGAGATTTAGGGAAGGGGAGGAGGTTTCATTTAACTTGCTTTGTATTGACTGGATTGCGTGCCTATTCTTTTTACTTTTATGCTTGTTTATATTTAACAGATGAACCTTCTTACTTTCTGTCCTCCTTGCTGTATATGCACTGAGACCCTGTGGTGACACAGGCTGGTTTCCAGCCTGGCTGCAAAACAGGGATTTATTGATACCGATGATTTCTTTGTCCTTAACGAAGGCTCTGCGAAGGTCACTCTGCTGACTTTCATTATGTCAGCTGCTTTTTGCAGAGTTTCCCCTGGGCAGTGCGGATGCTTTCAGAAGATTTTAGGCTGTTCCTTGCGTTGTTTCTTTCCTTCCTCGGTGATACCCTCCTACCATGTTGTTTTCCTATCTCCTTTAATTCGTGCGAGCATTTGAATTACTGAGCCTTCAGAAACTTCTTTTGCCGAGTAACGTATATTAACATGTTTTTCTTGCTTGTTATTTTGCCAACTACAGATGCCCCATGTCTGAGGACATGGTTCAAAGCTCCTGTTCTGTGCAATTTTTTAATATCGCTGAATCCATCTGTGAAGAATGCCAGAGCAGACTATATTGCTAGCATTTATGTTCAGTGTGAACCATCCATAAAGAAGGTCATCATAGGCTTAGGATTTCTGCATTACAAGAACGGTGATATCATTCAGCTTTTCCTCCCTTTTGAAGAAAATCAGACTCTATGATGTATTTCTTGCAGAGCATCTTAAAAAGATGTGACTCTGCCGAGGGTGGACTGGCTCTGGCTTGATCCATCCTTGACCCATACTTAACCTCCACTGGTAGAAGGGAGTTAGAAACTTGAGTGAAGTGCTCCATGCATTTCACCTCACTCAGGATGGTTTTCAGTCCTTCAGTCCAAAATTTCCAGGTGATGTCTTTATTCTTCTCTTTCCTCTTGTTCATAGAATCATAGAATGGTTCGCTCCCCTCTTCCAGCAGCATCCAAGATGATGTTGAGATAGGGGTTCAGCTTTGCATTTCTGTTAAGTCACAACTTTCACACTTCTGGGCTACAGCTTTTTTTATGCTCTTTTATAATGTCTTAGAAAATCATTGGGATATTTCAGCCCCAAGTCATCTGTCCCCCTGCTTAACGAGTTGAACTGTTTCAGCAGTAACTCGGAATTCAGATCTACGTTTGAATCTTAAAGCAGCTAAACAGGTTCTTAATTTTAAATGTACAAATGATCTTACTAATTTCACAAAAAAGGCAGCGCGGGATGATTACAGTAATTTTTAATAACCCTAAATGGGACTGGATCCAGGACCTGGCTGGAGGCATCTTCCAGCTCAGCTGGGCTGCTCTTGGTACCAAGACCTGAGCCTTCCTACTTTACAGCTGAGCTTCTTCAGCACATGTTTGGGTTTGTGCCTTAGCACTGTGATGCCTGGTACCTGCTCCGGTGTGGTGCTGCTGTGTTGTTTCAGTGTTCTTCATGACAGTCCTGGAGTGCTAAGGCAGTATGGGCTATACTGGTTCCTGTTGTCAGGAGTTGAAGGAGAACTTGTGGATTTGTTGCTTCCCAGTTGGAGCCTAGTTGCAGTATTGCAACTTCACCATTGGCACCACAAAACATTGGTTCTGGAAGTATTTATAGAATCATAGAATTGTCTTGGTTGGAAGGGACCTTTAAGATCATCTAGTCGAACCATCAACCTAACTCTGATAAAAACCTGTCACTAAACCGTGTCACTAAGTGCTATGTCAACCTGTCTTTTAAATATCCCCAGGGATGGTGCCTCAACCACTTCCCTGGGCAGCCCATTCCAATGCTTAATAACCCTTTCAGTGTAAAAATTTTTCCTAATATCCAATCTGAACCTCCCCGGCACAGCTTGAGGCCATTTCCTCTTGTCCTATTTCTCCTGAGTTTTGTTGAACTGGGTAAGTAGGGCTAGATTTAAGTGCAGGGTCTATATGGTGAAGAGTGGTGGGGAAAACCAACATGATTTCTGGCTGGAAGGAGTCCTACAATGTATTTTCTGGGATACTGGTGCAGCAGTGTGTGTACTAAGGGTTAAACTGGCTGAACGTGCTTTTTGACAGCCTGGTTGAGGAGGTTGTTTCTGGATGTCGAAATCAGTAGAGGAGGGGAATTTCCAAGAGGGATTGAAGTAATTTCTTTGTATGTTCAGTTTCAAGGATTAAGCAAAATGAAGGAGTTTATATATAATTGCCATGTCTTAATATAGCTTTTTATAATACAGTTTTGTACAAGAGTTAGTAAAAATAAAAGCAAAACCTTACTTATTCTGTAGTTCTGAAAATCTGATGTAAATTTTATGGTAATATATACTGGGTTCCCTTTTTCCTAGGACTGTTTGTGTGTAGTCAAGCTTATTGTGTGTGTGAATACAATTTACACGTTCTGTGCTGTTTGCAAATAATTAATTTTCTATTCACAGATGTACATAAAACCAGGCAGGGAGATAAGTGGCGTTATATATCAAAAACAATAGTCATGCTTGTGTTAGCCTATAGACAGCAGGATCCTGTGATACTTGGAATAATGAAAGCACAGTTGATAAAAATAGATGTGGAGGAAAATGTAGCTGGTTTAGAATTGTGCTGGCCGCTGTGAAAAACTGTGTTTGTTTTCTGTGTGCCATAGAACGTGGTAGGGGTTAAAAGAAAGTACTTTTGCATTATTTTGCCATGGTGTTACAGCCCAATAGATCACTTGCTATTACTAGCTATTGCTACATTTTGCCATGGTGTTACAGCCCAATAGATCTCTTGCTATTACTACGTACCACTAAAGAGGTAATGAAAAATTTCCTGTAAATAATAAGTTTGAGTGCCTAAGCTTTATAAAGTTAGATATATAAAAGCCCACTAAGGCCTGTTCGCTCACTTGGCTTTGACTTTGGTCGTAATGTTGTGGTTAGATGGCTCATTTCTTGTAAGAAAGTATCATTCTACTTCATTTATTGATTCCTTGGTGGTTTCTTGGGGGGGAAATAGGGGATGCTGGGGGGAAGGAACAGCCTTACATCACTGCATCATCATGGTGCAAAATGCATAAACCAGCTTTAGAATATCTGTTTCTGCAACAGTATTGGATGATTAGGGACATCAAAAAAGTAAAAAAGTGTGACTATTCTAAGTAGTGGTTATGTGGATCCCTTTGGGATCAAACGTGTGGCACTGCTGCAGTCTCTTAAATGATATTAAATCATGATGATTAATTTTGCATTGAGGGTTTTGTTGGCTTTAAAAAAAAATATAAAAATCTCTTTATGGCTTTTACTGAGTTTGCTGCCACAGCTTTTTGGCTCTTTTGGATCTAGAGCCAGATCTGTGTATTGTAAAATATTCATATTTTCAGAATAATGATCTTGCACTAATGGAAGAATATGCCAGTTTTCAGTGCATGCAGGGAACTTTTAAGATCTGCCTTATGGTGGCTATACCTCCAGTTTTCCTTATGCCTCGTGAGTTTACTAGGTAGCCTCTGTCTCTGACACTTCATTTATCCTGATTTTACATTGACGCTGTTAATTGTTATCGACCTTAGAAAGTTACTGGACCTTAAGAACTTGTACTGTTTGTTCATACATGTGGCTTCAATTAGTGTAATGGAGATGATTATAAGCCCTTGCTGTATTCTGGCTCTCCTTCTCCCTGGACAATTAGGTTAACCCTCGTTTTAAAGTAAGTCTCCATTTGGAAGCTTGAGGAGGTTCTCGTGTTTGCCTGGTGATCTTTTGGAGTTACTTTTCACTGATTAGAGGGAGTGACTTCAGATGTTATTATTTCATCTTGTTGGAGAGTTATAATTTATTTCTAGGCGGTAACCCAAATAGAAGTAGTATTTAAATAAATTTCCATACTTGCCCTCTCTTCTGAAATAGCTGGTGTGTCCCTATTGACATATACTGACCCGTTTCAATCACTGTAGGATTTATATCCTTTATTTTGAGGCTGGCATACAAAGCTGGTAGGAGTCTGGGATGGGATGAGTTGGTGTTCGTCCCGCTGTGCTGGCATGTGTGTAACTTTTTAATAGCATTCTTATCTTCTCAAAGGCGAGGCCAACTAATTAAATCTAGGGAAGTTACCCAGGATTATACAGTTGTGTTTAATGTTTTCACTGCTGTAGCCTTGCTGAAGTACAGAGAAAGCCTTGGAACTATTCAAGGCATCCTGCAGAACAGCAAGGGCTGAGGTTGAACAGTCAGGGCTCCCAAAGCACCTCCTTTTCTGTTCATGCATGTAGCTCTCATTAGTGTAAATATTCTCCAGTTGGGCTTGTGGCTACTCTTCTGAACCCTTTAACAGCTAATTAAAGCAGGCTTTGGAAGTTGGGGAGGTTCTCCTGTTTGCATAATCTTGGGTTTCCTGATTTCTTAGAAGGGTAGGATCTAGTAACTTAAATGCTTGAGTGCTCTGCCATCACTGCTTAGGAATTTTGGAATACCACAATCTATATGGGAAAAACAGCTGTTACATTTCCTAGAGTGAGGGAGTATAAGCCTGTGACATGATCCTCCCTAATTGAATTGCTTGGCATTGGGGAGAGGAAGATGCCCTTCATTTTTTTTGAGTTTCAGCCTACTGCAATAACAAGGCAAAGTTAAGCCTCCTGTACAAAGGCAGATGTTAATCCTTGCCAATGGCCCTGAAGTTGCCCAGAGGCAACTTTCCTGGGGCTCTCAGGCTGGATGGGTACGTGTTAGACCTCCGCCCCTTATCACAGCAGCCCTTAATCAAAGGCAGTTTCAATAATTTTGATCAAAACGCTAGGCAACACACATTTTGCTTACTTTAAGACAAACTGAGTTAAACTCCTAGGCACCAACATACTCCCTTGAGTTCCTAATTTTAGACACCTGTTTCCGTTACTCTTTTGAAACAGTAAATTATTTTTTATTATTATTAATGTATTGGTCACCTTTGTTGTATAAAAAGGTTACGTTTTGTGCTCGCCTTTTTCCCCGGGGGTGATAACAGCCCATCTCTTCGTAACCTCCTGTCAACCGTGTTTACCTTTGGCACTGATGAGTAAATGAAAACGTGGGAGCTGTAAGCACGCATCCCTCCAGTGAAGCTGTTTACATTCCGTAGTTTGGGATATTTTTTTTTTCTTTGCTATTGTGCTGTGCAGTTTTTTTTTCTTTTTTGCTTGTTCTAATTTGCCGTGACGTGGTCAGTGCTGTTTCCTTCCGGCTGCTCGCGAGCCTGTGGTAGAGATAAGGATACGTTTACAGTGCATTTTTAACAAGAAGCTGAAGATCTGCTTCGTGTAGGAACTCGGGGACTCTCTGGATTGTACAAAGAATTTATTTCATCTGTTTGACACCGTGGGAATCGAGATCTAGAGCATTTTACTTGCAAAATAACAACATTGCTAAATTTGAACAGTGTGTGAAGAAGAAAGGTGATATACTTGAGAGATCCTACAGCTGAGTAGGTCAGTCTGGGCTTTGTCTTGTTACTTTGAGTGTACCTTAAAGATGAGAGTTGCTAATGAATGTGAAAACGGTGTATATTATTCAAATTAAAAGATGGATTTTCTTTCTGTTAACTTTCATAACTTTTTTCAGTCTCATGCCTGTAATATTAAACACTTTGAAACTGACGTCTTACTTCCTGAAACAGTTTTATTTTTAAGGGGATGAAAATGTGCATTTATTAATGAGTAAAAGTAATACCTCTGAAGATACAAAGGTGTCTGACTCCCTTGGAGTTAGATTGAACAGTTCAGAGCAAGCTTTTATTGTTACTGCTACTAGTTCACACAGCTAAAGCAATCTTTTCTTAATTATAACTTTTATTTTTTCTCTCCACAGTGTTAAAAGCTATCGAGGTGGGAAGAACAACTCAGGAAAGGATTTCCCTTGGTTTGTTTCCCTTCAAGAAGAGAAGAATCCGGGAACACCGATGATCTGAGAAATACAAACGCTGACACTTGATTCGTTTTGTGATCCTGCCTTTGTGCCCAGCTGGACCTCGGCCACTCTCCCTGGTTTTCCCCGGCCGAGAGCATCTTTCTTCGTATGTGGAGCTGAGCCCTGGGAATGCTTTATTATGGCAGCAGTTGTACAGCAGAATGAGCTTGTGTTTGAATTCGCCAGCAACGTCATGGAGGATGAGCAGCAGGTATGGGACGGTGTAAAAAACATATTCCTACGAGTCGATGCTGGAATATTATGAAAACGTGAGGAAAAAATGTGGTGTAAAACACAAAAAAAGCGAACGCTGAGGTCATTATTGTTGCAGCAGATCTTTGTGCTGTTTCAAAAGCTTCCTGTTGCTTCCTGTAACTCGCACGGGCAGAACAGAAGTTGGTTGAAATGTTAGAACATCTGCAGTATTGCACGTTTTTCCTGTGTCGCTGATTTGTGCCAGTAGAATCCATCCATTTGTGATGCAGAATTCTCCAAATTCTGCTATTTGACAGTAGTTTTAACTTTCCTAGTGTTTTATGAGTAAAAGTAATGGCCACGCTACAGATGACTAGAAGGAGCAGCAGGTACCTGCTCACTGCTTTTCACAGATTGGTTTCTAAATTGTGTTACTCTGGGTTGGCTATTCAGAAATAAGCTTCAAAGTAGTTTTAAATTGGTTTCTTTCACACTGCGGGGAAAATATCTCTTTCTCTCTGTGTCACTATTTGAGGAGGCTCAGTTAGGTGTTGATTATCTAAACCACATCCTGTGAGTCCTGAGGCTTCAGTGAAGGATTCCTATTGTAAAAAATCAGGCAGCACCTCTGTAGGTGGTGGTTAATAGTAGGATTTTGCATTTGTTAACAAGAAATTGGGTGTCCGGGTACTCTGTGGAGAAAGGGTTCTTAAAAGGCTGCAAAGTGCCCGGACAAACTCTTCCTCTTCTGTGAATGTGAAAAGCATTTATCCTCCTCTCTTTGAAAAATTCTGTTGGCTTTATAATCTTGTCTGTGGGGTTTCTGTGTGGCCTAATGTCTGGCTGGGTCAGTGGCCTGTTTCTGCTGTCAGAATCATGCGATCATTTCAATGAACTGAGTGTTGTCTGTCTGAAGTGCTAACTCAGTTTTGGGTGGAACTAGTAATGTAACTTCCTTCCCTGTATTTTTCCAGAGCTTGTGGTAGCCTGGGGATTTAGATATGGGAATTGCACAAACATAGTGGAAAACGAACCTTATTTATTACCTCTGTTTGTTGTTCGTTGCTGGTTTTACTTTACAAGGGAATGGGAGAGGGGAGAGTTGAGATGAGGAGGGCTACTTCAGTGCGGTTTCTGGAAAGGATAATATAAGCAAACATGGTTTTGTTCAGTTCTGTCTCTTGCAACTTCTTCAGATGCTGACTTAAAAAACTTCAAAAATATTTAAGAGCACTCAGTAGGGCAGTAAAACTTCCCTTAACAGAGCTTTCACCAGCCCCAGAACAAACTCAACCTTGGCATTTATCTCATAACCCAAATAAATCCTACTCCAGATGAAGCCCAAAGAAAGTTGTCCTGTAGCATCTTGTAAGGGTGATGAAATAAAAAATGAGAAATGCCAAAGAGAGAGAGAGAGCATAGCAGAAGGTCCATCACTGCAAAAAGTCGGATGCAAGCTCCTCTTGGATCACTGGGTTAAATTAGTTCAGATATCAAAGGTTCAGGTAGCCAGCCAGCTGGCTGCACAAGGCTAGATCTTAAATACTCAGCTGTAGAAAAAGACTCCTGCATAGGGAAAGATCTGGGAAGCTGGCGCAAGATTTAGCTCAGACAAAGATTTATACTATAACATTAACCTAAAAAAGACTGATTATGTGTATACCTCATTGAACTTCTTACAAAATAGGAGCTATTGCTTTTGCTACTCGTGAAGCTTTTCAGTTCTGGAGAGATAAGTTGTACTTAGAGATAGATAACATGATTTGTGTACTTTTCAAAAATTTTAGCTCTGGAACTGCACTCGTGTTGGTCAAAAGTATTTTTTGAGCTTTATCAGTATGCAAAAGGTGGTATCTTTGTACAAAGGTGTCAGTTAGCTGGTCTTTGGATAACTCTTTTTGCGATGCCCCCAAAAGCTGGCATAGAAAGAACTTTGGTAGTTTCCTTCTCAAAGCTTTGCCTGGAGCCCTGTTGTGCCAAGAGCTGTCAGGACATGGAGCAGCTGCGCAGAGAGGTTCAGGGTCTAGATGGCAGCTACGCTCAGTTTTTCAGGGAAGTCATAATTCATGGTTATTTTTTTTTTAATTTATTTTTTTTTAAAGTCTTGGTTAAACAACCATAAATTAGGAACAGGCCATTTGCAAATGTAAGCATTCGGCCTGTCAGGCGCCAGTGGGAGGGACTCCATCACGTGGCCCCGTGTGAAAAGGAAGGGATCTCTGTTATCAGCTCTGTCCTTTTCAGTTTAGAAAATAGTGAATTTTTTTTCTTTTTTTTCTTGGAGGGTTCATTTATCACATTGTGTATATATGAGGAGGAAGAAATGGGATGAGAATGTCTTCGCGGCTTGCAGTAATGCTGCTGATAACCTGACTGGCTACTGCTATGTGTCAGAAGTTCTGGTTAAATAGACCATTTGTGGTTTTTGTTTTAAAAAAAATTTCTTTTCTTCCTTTTTTTTTTTTTTTTTTTAAGGAGACTGCACTTGTAAAACTGGGCAGGAGCTACAGGCTTTGGCTGAGTCTGTGCCACTGCCTAAAATTGCTTTTCTTTGCGTCTGCGGCTTCTCCTCTCAATGTCTCATTTAGCCCTTTGGTAACTTAGAGTTAACGTGGTACTTGATGAGGACATTCTTGATTTAAAAAGCTGACCAAAAGCAGCCACAGAGGCTGGGTCCATACTAGGAAGGTCTAAATGGTCGCAGGGACATGCTGAAAAATTGCAACCATTAAATTGGTAGCAGGGTCCCCAGCATGACTGCTCCGTGCCAGCAGGTGCTCCCTCAGGTGGCTCTGACACGTGTAGTAACCTGTGCCTGAAGACACCTTCTGTGTCTCTTGAGGGATGTTTCTCTCTTCCCTTCTTCTGAGGAAGAGGGTTCCAAGCCCTTAGGTTGGGCTGTGAATTCTGCACCAGCTTCTCATGCCTTGGCTTGCTCTTCCGCGTTGCCATGGGAAACACTCTGAAACATTGAGTCACCTGGTCAAGGCCAAGGTCTACTTTTTCTGGCTATTTCCAGCTACTGCAGAAAGTTCCCCCCTTATCCACTTGCAGTTTTATGAAGACTTTCAGGAAATGATTGTAAAGATCCATAATGAGGTTATCTCCCCAGGAAAGCAAGTGGCAGTTATCTGCTTCCAGCATCCCTCGGTGGAACTTAGTAATTTCTAGATGCTGGCTGTGGGAAAGCCTTTAAAGTCAAGAGGCTGCCTCTGCTGTTGGCAGAACTTCAGCGAGATAAAACCCAAGCCTATTTTCTAGTCAGCAAGGTCACTTTGCCTAGTTTCATTTAGTGTTTTGTTGTTGGTTTTGGTTTTTTGTTGTTTTTTTTTTTTTTAAATAAGTGGTCAGCTGCATTGCAAGTCTGAATTCTGTTGTTCTGTTAAAAAGCCAGGGTTTTTTCACTGAGGTTTTTGGTTTTTTGGTTTTTTTTTCTCTGTGTAGCTTTTCCCTGCTCCTGTCTATCGCATGCCTTTCTTCCCACCCATCGCTCACTCACATAAAATTTATTCTGCACCAGTTAAAAGCTAGTCACCTATTCCTGGCACAAGTTTTCTTCCTTGGAGGACTTGTAGTATGAGAAGATGGTACCTCCAAAGCAGAAGAAATCCCCTTCCTTGTTTTCCATTTCCACAACCAGGGTGGTGTTTAGATCTTCTGTCAGTTGGTGGTGGCTAATGAGAAAACTCTCAGGAAAAAAAAAAGCACCTTGTCAGCATGTCAAACACCCAGGAAGAACCGAGAGCAGGAAGGAAGATTGCTGCCTTTGGCCCCTGGATGAGGGAAGGGTTCAGTTTTCAGGGGGTGATGGACCATGATCGATGCTTTTAGGGACCTGCTTATGGGACCTTCCATGGACTTTCAGCATCTGTCTGAAGCTTTGTGCTCCTCCAAATTGTTACAGGTCAGTCTACTGGACTGGTTTGTAGGTAAACCACAGTGAAGAATTTGGTGTCTAAGACTTGGGAAGGTTTCAGCAGTAGCTCAACTCCTTTATGTGTCCTGCAGATGTGGGAGATGCGTTGAAGCCAAGACAAAGCTTTGGTAGAGCTAACGGGTCATATTTTAATGAGATATTTTGCACAAGAAAGATGAAGCAGCAGAAGTAAGCAAAAGAAAAAAATACACAAATTGTTTTTCTATGGATTTATCTATTGATTTCTTGAAAATCATTGCTGACGCTAATTTGGGACTGTTTTTTAGATTTTGGGATACTTTGCACTCTTCCTTTTTGTTAGTGCACGTAGAACCACCTTTGCATTCAAAATAAATTATTTTGTGATCTTGCTATTAGAGAGGTAATTCGGTTTGTCTTAATTCAGTCACTACCTTCTGCTCCTTAATTTAATGTTGTTTTCCCTGTGTGAAATTCTCATACACACTAGCATCAAAGGGAGCTGTAGTGAACCTGGGCTCTTCTGCAGTTCTGAATCCATACAAAGTTATTTCTGTGTCGTGCAGCAACAGAGCCTACAGGAAGATTTAGCTTGGGATCTGGGTGCTTTCAATGCATTCAAGGGCATTGTAGAAGCACCAAGGTGAGATTTTTACCTCTCAACAGTCATGTAAACATCAGCGTAGATTAGTAGTAGCTTTTAAAACTGAATAATTTAAACCTGAATAAAATGCTTGTTAAGGAAATCATAACCCAATTGTGAAAAAAGTGGTGACAGTTTCTGCAAAAATGCGTTTCAAATTAGATTTGTTTGCAGTTGCATGACTGCTTTTCTTTCTGAAAGCATATTATGTATTTGTTCCAGCCCTTCCATTTCAGAACCATAGCAAGAAAGAAAATTCATACTTTGTACCTCCATAAGGTATGAATTGGATGCAGGTGTACCAGCGGTTTTAAAATAAAAGGCCCGAGAAGTGATATTTACTATGGTTTTCCCAGCTCAAAACTGTTATAGATTTAAAGAAAATCACAATTAAAGTGTCTTACCATGAGTGAGAGCTTTTCTGCTAGTCTCTTGTCTTTCAGAGGCGTACTGTGTCAGGAAGCTCCTCAGATGGTTCAAGCAACCAGGTACCCCAATGCCATGGGGCTCTGCCTGGAGACAGACATGGTGACCATGTTGGACTATGTGTGTGATGATTGTTTCTAGACGTGGTCAAAGCACAGTTTAACCTTGCAGAGCAGATCACATTTGGTCATACGCATCAACCCAACTGCTGCCAAAATGGGTGGCAGCAGCACTGTTCAGTACCACCAGAAAAAACACCCATCAGCGGTGAAGCGTGTTTCAGTAACGTGTGGAAGATGGGGCTTTTGTAATTAGGTTTCACAGCAGAGTGATGAGAAGGGTGTGATATAAATAGGGCCTCGAGAAACTGAGCTGAAAACGTGTGACAATCGGTTGGGTTTTATCTGTGTTTCATTTGTAATTCTGAAACAGTTTTTTTTATGATTTGTCCCCACTGAAGACTAACAGCAGAGCTGGAGCTGGTTTTGCCTCTCGGAGGCCAAGTCAGTGACGTGAGCGTCAGTCATTAGAGAAGGACGGTGCTGAGCCAAAGTAATGTTTTTTTTACCCAGAAGTAGGTAAGGTGAGGCACAGGCAGCTTGATATGTTGTTGTAGATGCTGCAGCTATTGAGCTCGTGCCACGGCAGAAGCAGGGAGGAAGGAGCACCTCGCTTTGAAGTCGTGGTGGGGAAGTGGCTGGCCATTTGCTGATGAGCAAGACGAATGCCTTCATCAGAAGTAGACACCCCAACGCCACCTCCCTTTTATAGTCAACAGAGAGGAATAGGTGTTTTTAGGGCATGGTTCACCCTCTCATAGCACAGGAGCCTAAAACTGGGCAGAGAAGTTGTGCCCTGGAGGTACCTATTTCTCCCTGTTGGCTCTCAAGAGTTCCCAGCTGAAGTCCAGGTGCCTGCACCACAGCTGTCTGAAGTTCGGTGAGATGAATTTCAGCCTTACTGTCTGTGAACTAGAGCAGGATGAAAAGACTGAAGTCTTCTTACTTGCATCTTCCCTACCTAAAACCCATAGTTTTTACCTGCTTGGTAGAAGACTGAAGAGATACTTGCAAAGTATGCGTTGTTCTTGCTTGCAGGTGTCAGGACCCTGAATGGAGTGTTATATGTAATCCTTTTTTAATTTTTTTAAGAATGTTCTTTCATACATGGGTGCACAAAATACATAACATATCCCAAAAGTTACATACTGTGGCATATTACTGCAATTAAGGTATCGAAACTATTTTTAGAGCATGAATTGTACCTCACTAATGAGGCTGTAACGGGCCATCTTCCTTCTGCTTTATAGAACATATTGTTGAAAACAAACCCTTTTTTAAAATGCATACAGTATTTTATTTTTCTTGTCTCTTTCTAGTCCTTATCTCTTTTTATTCATGTGGCTTTCATTTAATCAAATCTATTTGTTTATTTTTGCCTGGAAGCAAATAGGCTCAGGGTTGTTGGGGTCAGTAAACAAACAGGATGCACAATGTGAACACGATTCTTTTTGAGGAAAAGCAAAACCATTGGCCACCAATGATTCCTGGTTTCTCAGCTCTGGTGAGATGCAGCCTTGGATAGAGGTGGCCACAAAGGTGTGGGGTAGAAGCTGTCCCATTGCTTGACTTGGATATACACCCATCATCTGGCAGTGTGATTGCACAAGGGGGCTTTGTTAATTTTTATTGAGCTCCTACCGTGTTATTCTGTTTTGAAGCTTATGTTTGGTAGAGTAGGTAGGTTATTTGTTGAGTTTTTTCTTTTAGTTTTGTTGAGGTTTTTTTGTCTGTCCATGATAGAAGCCTATAGAATTACTAGTTTTCTTTCTTCTCCCTTTTTTCCTGATTGCCCTTTGCCACAGTTGTTGCCGAGACATGTTTTACAAAACACAGGGCAATTGGAAGTGGTAATTACTGCCTTTTAAAACTCCTAATTGCACTTTCTACTTTCAGAACTTTGGTTGCAGACTCTTCCTTAGGTTTTACTCCCATAGCCCTTGCCTGTGTTGAGCCAGTATCTCTGACACCGCTTTCCGTTAGTGGGGGTGTGTGGTGGTGAGATTGTGAGACCTAAGCAATCCCTAAATATGTTCATAATCGCATGATTGGGGGGTTTTTGCCTTGTGTGGTTAAATAAAAAACCTGCTTGATCTGTGCATATCTGCACTCTTCTCGGGAGGGTGAGACCAAATGTACGTATGCTGGTTTTCTTAGAAATGTGTTTTAGCAACTTTTTGGTTTGTTGGGTTTTTTTGTTGTTTTTGTTTGTTTGTTTGTTTTGAAGGTTGCCACATTCCTAATGTCATTTATTTTTATAGTGAGAGAGCCTTAGAGTTACACCATACTTTCTTGGTCTCTTATCATCAGCTATGACTTTCTTCCTGCAAATGACATTTTAAAAGACTCACTTTGGAAAATACTGTGTCTGTAGCAAATGGTAGTTTCTGAAAACCTCTTCCTGTTGAAAGGTTGCTTTTTCAGAGAGTGTGCGTCTTATTATTATTACTACCACTCAGCTTGATCTCTATTTTCCCAGCTGCCTCTTTTCTGTATCTGATGCAAAATAACTTTTGAGACAGAAAAATGATGTCTGAAAGCAGACTTGGGAAGAAAGCAGAGGGGAAGTAACGTCAAGTGACTAAAGCAATAAGGATTAGAGAGGGGAAGCGTTACAGCACGTATGTTTAGCACTCTCTGTTACACCCTTTGCTCTCGTAAGCAAGTGTCTCCTAAAACAGAGATCTTCTGCTAGTGTCTCATGGGGAAGCCTGGTGCCTGTGGGAACTGTGTCCAGTCCTGACAGCCACAGGACTGGACTCCTCCACCCCCAGTTTGATGGGAAGAGCAAAGGATTAAGGTGCTGGCACCAAGCTGCTTGCTCAGTGTTATCGCCAGCAAAGTTCAGTATTTTCTCTGCTGTGCCACTCCTCTGTCTTGTCAGCTTTTATGCTGCAAATTAGTGTCGTGGGAGTTTGGTATTATCTACTGGAGTAAAGTCAATATTCTAGATACTACAGTGATACTCAGCCTCTGGCCTGTAGTGGGACACTGCTGCTACTTGGTTTCATGTGCTAAAAATCATCTTCCTTTGGTGTTCCCTCCTGACTGTCTAATATTCGAGTGATGTAGGTCTGTTGAAGAGTTAATCAGTAAGTGGTTAGATTGGATGTACTCTAGATACCATTATTTTAATTTTCTTTTTTCCCCCCACCCTCCCAGCTTGGTGATCCATCTATTTTCCCTGCTGTCATCGTGGAGCATGTTCCCAGTGCAGACCTCCTACATAACTACTCTGGCTTAACCTGCGTGGATGAACCTAGTGACATGATCACCGAGAGCTCTCTGGACGTTGCAGAAGAGCAAATCATAGAAGATGATGACATCACACTCACAGGTTGGTGATAAAAGCGTTATTGTGCCATGTTTTTTGCACCAGGATGGCTGTGGATAACAGTGGAAAAAAGCCTAATGACAAACACCAACAGGAAACAAAATTATAGTAGTTTTGAATACTGTTAATTCTGTACAAGATGGAGAAAATGGCATTAATACTGTTAGCTGGTCGCTTGCAATCCCAGCTGCACAGCTGATAATGGTGAAGAGTTTCATCCATCAACACAGATTAAGACAGAGTCCTGCTCAGAGCACCAACAAGATTTTTCTTTGCTCTTCATAAGATTTATTTGCTCTTATTTAACGGTTGGTACATAACTAAGTAAATGTACATACAAGAAAGCAGGAATAAGCAGCTTGTTAGATGTACTGCTTTTAGCTTCCCAGAGGTGTACAATTAGCTATAACGTGCACGTTAGTGGGACTTACTGGAGTAAGTATGCTCAGCATAGTATTCATTTTGGATTGCTAATAATGATTAACACCTAAAAACACACGTGTTCTGTGTAAATTCTGTTAGAAAAGGCAGCCCCAAGGAGAAAACAATTTTCAAGAGGAAAGCTCAAAAATGTGTCACATTTTTTTAAAACCCCCTCACTGAATGCATACAAATGAAGAGTTTTTGCAGAACAAGCCTGAAAGGTGGAGTAGAGACTTCGCAGAGAGCAGATCTGTTTCTGCCTCTTCTTTCAGCCATTAGGCTCCGCACCTGGACTGTCTCCGGGGCTGGAGACACCTTGCTGGTTTCAGTCATGCTTTTGATGTTCTTTCCAAAGGCATGCTCTGATACAGTCTCTTACCACCAAAAGCAAACCAAAAACTCACCAAAACTTGACACGAGGAACAGTTCACACAGTTCTCAGTAAATGGTTTTATCTGATAAAAATGGCTCCTTTCTATATTTGTAGTAAATTATCTGTGAACAGACTGTGACCGTGGAAATAAGTTAGCTAATTATTCAAGAAGGTTTTACATACTTAAACATTAGTTCAATTTGAGCCCTCTTGCCAACTATTCACTTGCTATTCATATTAATTATTCACACTGCAACTGGCATTTCCTCAGCGTGTTACTTTAAGCACCGCTTCATGCGGCTGTGCAAATGTTTCATAGCGGATCGTTTCTATGAATATATATTCACTGTAGTATATTCTGTGTGATTTTTACTGGAGTATGAGTAATTGTGAAACTCCACTCCTGTGAATGCTCTTGTTAACGTTTGGGTTTTTTTGTTTTGTTTTGTTGTTGTTGCTGGTCACATGAGAAGGGTTTGCGAATTGCTGCCAGGGACTGAAAATATGTAATCCTTGTAACCCATGGTGTCCAAGGGTTTCTGGGATACTCTGGAGGCAGACAAGTAGGGTATTGTTCCCATCATCCATTGTAGTTCAAGCAATCTGCTTTTCTTTAAAGGCAAAGTCCTTAGAAAATGGGAGCTGCCACTTTGCAGAGATTATTGTTGTGAAGGAGATGTTAACTAATTATCTGTTTCTGACCAGACAGGAGGAAATGGGCACCAACATGCACATAAGAAGTTCCATCTAAACATGAGGAGGAACTTCTTTACTTTGAGGGTGGCAGAGCACTGGAACAGGCTGCTCAGAGAGCTGTTGGAGTCTCCGTCTCTGGAGATGTTCCAAACCTGCCTGGACACGTTCCTGTGCAACCTGCTCTGGGTGGACCTGCTTTGGCAGGGGGGTTGGACTAGATGATCTCCAGAGGTCCCTTCCAACTCCGTATCATTCTGTGATTCACGCTCTCCATCCCACCAGCTACTGTGGGTGCTGTGGGGTTCCTTGGAGAGGAAAGCGGATGAGCCCAGGCCGGGCAGGAACCAGCACCGCTGCTGAAAGCTCCCACTCAGGATGCAAAGTGGGCAGCGCTGGCACCTCAGCCCCCCAGTTTCTGGCAGCCTGACTCAGGTGGGGCAGAACTGGGGGGCCCAGGGGTGCAAAGGCACCCTGCAGGAGGTGAGGAGAGGACGTTGGAGGAGTCGTCCTCCCTGTCACCTCCCTGCCCACCGCAGGCAAGACGCGGTTGTGGCTGCAGCTGCCTGGATGAACTGCAAGGATGCCATGGAGGAGAACCCAGTTCAAGCACAGCTTCCTGTAGGCTGCCTCTGAAATGGGGCTAATTGTAACTGAAATTTCCCACCTACACTATTTTTTAAGCTGCTTTCCAAACCCCCCCCCCCCCCCCCCATCCCTTCTATGAAGTTTTTGGTCTCAGCAGTGAATTTCACTGAATTTTTAGAGTTGGAAGGGACCATAGAGATCATCTAGTCCAACTCCCCTGCTAAAGCAGGACCACCCAGAGCTTGTCAGAGCATGTTACTCAGGGCTGAATCCAGCCTTGAAAATCTCCAGAGAAGGGGACTTCACGACCTCCCTGGGCAGCCTGTTCCAGGGCTCTGTCACCCTCACAGTGAAGAAGTTTTTTCTCATATTTGAGTGGAACCTCTTATGTTCCAGTGAAATGGGTTGTTTTGCTCCTGGAAGTTTGTACCAGTCTTTCCAGTCACATCCACGTTACGCCTTTGAGAGAGGATCAGACGTTACAAAGACTGTACTAATTCCACACTAAAATATTCATAAGACTGATGTTCGCAACAAAATGAAACTGAAAGCGCCACCATTTGTGACAAAACATTACTGAGAAATGGCTGCTTAATATGCATTATATAGAATCATAGAATGGTTTGGGTTGGAAGGGACCTCAAAGATCATTCGAGTTCCAACCCCCCTGCCATGGGCAGGGACACCTCCCACTAGAGCAGGTTGCTCAAGGCCACATCCAGCCTGGCCTTGAACACTTCCAGGGATGGGGCATCCACAACTTCCCTGGGCAATCTGTTCCAGTGTCTCACCACCCTCACAGTAAAAAATTTCTTCCTGAGATCTAATCTGAATCTTTTTTCTTCCAATTTAAAACCGTTTCCCCTTGTCCTATCATTACCCTTCCTGTCAAAGAGTCCCTCCCCAGCTCTTCTATAGGCACCCTTCAGGTATTGAAAGGCCACTATATGTTTTGGGTTTTCCTTGTTACCAGTTTTTCAGTATTGTTTAATGACTCTGTCATATGTTAAGCTTGTCTTTTCTCCTAAACTAACAGAAATTAGCAGTAGGTCTCCTGAAACTGAAGCAATTCATTTTTAGGGATCTATCTGCAGAATGATGGATGCTGGTAGGTTTTTCCATCTTTAGGATGTTGCTTCAGCCCCTTCAAAACCACAGCCATCGCACACTGGTGATTACTTACCTCAAGTAGAAAATTGTACCCTGCAGAAAACTGTGAGAACAGCATCTGTTTCACACAAAACCCAGCTGAAAGGTGGCTAAAAATCAATTTTTTAGTTACATGAATGTTCATGCTGCATTTGAGATAGTTTTGGGGGATGGGAGAGGAGGGGCGTAAAATTTGCGTTTAGATGCCCTGGGCCCTAGCCTGAAGAGGGAGCATGGAAGTGTGCGTTTTCATAGATAGATAATGGTACTTAATAACCAGTTCATAAGTTATTTTACAGAACTTGGCTTGTGCATTTGATGAAGCTGTAGCTTTCATGGCAGAAGCCAAGCTGGTAAAGTAGGAGAATGGAGGCAAAGAGATGTTTGGAAGCGCAGACCTGCACGAACCCAGCACCTTCAGCGATCATTTATGACGCTTCAGAGAAATCCAAAGGAGTAGTCAGGTGGAAAGTGAACTTCATAGTGTTAATCCATGAGAATTTTGAGTTGACAAGGTGCCAGTTGTAAAAAAAAAAAAAAAAAAAAAAAAAAAGCAAACACAAACAGGTACGGTTTCAGTTACTTTGCAGAGAGATTATTCACTGCTGCACGTACCATCTGGTTAAAACCAGTGAGGATTTGTTGTTTTTTTATTTCCCAATGAAATAATTTTCTTTGCAAATTGTAAAGCCTTATTTAAAAGAGAAAATGAAGGGTGATGTGTAGGCCTCCTGAAATACCTGTGTTCTTAAATTCAGTTTTCCAGTGTCAGTTAACAATCAGGTCAGAGTTGATACTAAAAAGCAAGCACTTAAATTTAACAGCCAGCTACTCTGCAGAAGGGGGCTCTCTCCATGTTTAATTCCACTTTTAGCAACTTTAGATTTCTTCCAACGTTATTTTGAGGCTCTGTGGTCCCTGGTTTTGTCTGTAGTAAAACCAGCAGTGAATTTCAACACAGCAGTGACTAGCACAGCCTGTGTCTTGGCCTGGCCAAAGGACACATGTTGTCCACTCTCTGGAGCTGCCGGCCACCAAGTGAGCAACAAGAGTGGGATGGAATCTGCAAAATTGGTGTCAAAAGCTTTCGAAAGCTCCAAAAGCTTTCAAAACAGACACTAGGCAGGAGTAGGGAAAGCAGGACTTTGGACGGAGGCGGGGAGCTTCCAGTGTAAGACACAGTTTCTTGCTCCACCAGGTGAGAAGAGCAGCAAGCTGTGTTTGGGCAAGTCTGGCACTAATGGGGAGCGCTGATTCATAGCAAACCTGGATTCGCAGTAACTGGGCTGTAACTGGCGTGCAGATACAGAGGCTCACATTTGTGGCTTGCTCAGATAAACAAGAACTTGTAGAGCACCCTGGGAAAAAAATAAAGTTACTTTTGGGTGTGGTTTTCCCTTCCCTCCCCTCACTTTTTTCTTTTTTCTTCTTCCCTGCTTTTTTCTTTTTTTTTTTTTCTCTCTCCTTTTTTCCTTTCTTTCTTTCCCCCTTTTTATTTCTTTTTTCTTTCCCTCTTTTTTTTTTCTCCTCTCTTTTTTCCTCCCCTTTTTTTAAGTTTCTAACTATTTAAGATAACTATTCTAACTATTTAAGATAAGCTTATCAGAAATTACCTCCCTCCCACCATACTTTGGGCTCCGACTTTGCCAAGTTGTAATAAATAAGGTATTTCATCCCAATTCTTCTTAAATTTGTGAATGTACCATAACTGCCAGTGATTGGAATACCTGTCTGCATTATTAAAGCTAAAATAACAGACATCAACTTGTCTTTGGTAGTTGAATGGGTTATCTCTGAGCTGAGTGATTGAGTGATGCAAATTAGCATCTTGCTGCTAGTAGGACAGAGAGGTGCTGCTCCATCTCCCACGTGCAGTACCCCCCACCTTGGTTGTGGTAGCTCTTGCGTTCTTGTAATTCAACTTGCTGACCCAGCAGAACCCAAAAAAATTATTTTGAGCCATTTTATAAAACTAAATTGTCTCACTGCATGATCAAAAAAGCATGAAGCCTGGCCTATGTTAAGTCACAGAATCACAGAATGATATGGGGTTGGAGGGGACCTCGAGATCATCTAGTCCAACCCCTCCTGCCAAAGCAGGTCCACCTAGAGCAGGTTGCACAGGAACGTGTCCAGGCCAGTTTTGAATGTCTCCAGAGAAGGAGACTCCACTACCTTCCTGGGCAGCCTGTCCCAGTGCTCTGCCACCCTCAAAGTAAAGAAGTTCCTCCTCATGTTTAGATGGAACTTCTTATGTTCAAGTTTGTGCCCATTTCCTCTTGTCCTGTCACTTTGCACCACTGAAAAAAGACCGGCCCCATCCTCTTGACACCCACCCTTTAAGTATTTATAGGCGTTGATCAGATTCCCCCCCCCTCAGTCTTCCGTTTTCCAGACTAAAAAGACCCAAGTCCCTCAGCCTTTCTTCATAAGAGAGATGTTCAAGGCCCCTAATCATCTTTGTAGCATTAAGAAGTTTAGATCATGAACCAGGGGCAGAGATGGGAGGGAGAACCACAGCCCTTGTTTGTTCAGCAATGGGGAAGTATTAATTTGGCTCAAACCACCTTGTGAAGTCATCATCTAAGAAGAGGCTTGAAGGGTGTTAGCAAGAGCATTAATGTGGTTAAAAACTTATTTCTGCCATTCTGTGTCTGTGGATAGACACTCTTTATGTTTTTTGTGAGCACCAGATTATATTAATTTCTATGTTTACGTTATTTATATGACTATTATAAGTTCCTTTCATTAGTCTTGGGTATGGATGGTTTATTTTTAGCCACACGGTGTAACAGCAGTGTAAAGCTGGCAACCTCTGCCTCGCTTGCTGTTATTCGGCGTGAGGAATTCAGACTCTGCTCTGTCACCTCAGCTCCTGGGATGTGGCAGGTCACCTTCCCATCCATTCAGACAAGGTCAGAACTGATGGCTGCTGCTTTGGCAGTGCTGTCTGCCCGTATTTAGGGTGACATCCTTACTGTGGTCTTCGTTGTACTGGTGGAGGGTATGGGAAGTTCCCATCCAGATGAAACTTAGAACCGGAGGAGGGGATGAAGTCAGCAAAAAAAAGTTTGGTTTCTGTGGTTTCACAAGCCAGGACCTTAGTCCATACTCGCTTTTCTCTTCACGCTGTCCTCCCCCACTCTATGTTTCTCATTTCTTAATCCTGCTTGGAGATATCAGCCAGAAGGTGCAGATCCATAACTGAATGTCTGTGCAAGATGTGGGGTGAATCATAGAATCATAGAATTGCCCAGGCCAGAAGGGACCTCCAAAGGTCATCTAGTCTGACCCCCCCGCAGTCAGCAGGGACACCCCCAGCTAGACCAGGTTGCCCAGGGCCTTGTCGAGCCTCATCTTGAATATCTCCAGGGATGGGGCCTCAACCACCTCCCTGGGCAACCTGTTCCAGTGCTCCACCACCCTCACAGTGAAGAACCCTCTTCTAATCTCCAATCTAAATCTGTTCCCCTCCAGCTTGAGGGGATCCCGTAGACAAGAGGGTGAGTTGCTGCACGGGTCAGGGGTTCCCAGTGCACATCTACTTTATTCTGTCTTAACCTGAGCCTCCTACTCTTGGGCTTGGTAGGACTAAGGTCAAGAAAAAAAAATCCAGAAGGTAAGGAGGCTTCTCCCGAGCTGCTTGTGCTGCCTATAAATCACAGCTGGGTGGAGGAGGTAGGGCTGGTGCGTAAAAGCCTGCATTCATCTTTGCCCTCTCCTAATGATATGATTACTGAAGCTGTAAATATTTAGGGTGAAACTGGAGGGGTTTTGTTTGCTTGGTTTTGTTTTTAATTGTGCGATTGTTTAGTGGTAGTGAGCTGGGTGCTTTGTTGTTACTGTGATTTTTTTTTTTTTTTTAAGTATAGAAATTCTGGCATAAACCTCTTGCTTTCATGCAAAGAAGAAATGTTCCAAGGACACTGTATTGTGTTTTATGGTGCATTTTTGCTTGCTCTGTCAGTCAGTCTGTCTCCCTTTTTTTCTTTTTTTTTTTTTTTTTTTTTTTTCCGTGTGTGTGTCACTGCTCCACCCAAAATTCCTCAAAGCTAAACAGGGAGAGAAGCTGACTCATTACTGGGCTAAGAAAGTAACTGGGGTTCATTGGCGTCCTAGGGAGGGGAGTGCTGTGTACCCCTTTGTACCCCTTTGAGAGATGCGAGTGGATTCCCCCCCAAATTCAAATTCATGTCAAAGGATAAGGAAGCCCATCCTGCGTGTTTCCACCCAACAGAGTCATTTCTAAAAGAATGTATTTAACAGTTATAAAGGTTTATGGTACCAGGTACTGGAACTAACTTCTAACTTATTTGCAATGCTCCAATTATTTTGTAAAAAGGCCTCCATTAAGGTACTCCTCCAGTCAAACCAATATTAGCTTCTTGGATAGCTGTTATTTTGCAAAATTATATTTGACTTAGATTTTTTTTTTTTTTGTATGTATTTTCAGATGACCTTAATTATAAATTAGTACTCAAGAACTTTGGATTTGTCTGGTGACCACCCTCTTGAAATTGATGAGGGATTACCTAATAGTCAAAATTTTTTAAAAGTTTGCCAGCCCTCTGTATCACTTCTCGTGTGTTACGTTTTCTTTCCATCGTGTTCCTGGAGCCTGCACTGTTTGTCCTACCTGTAATCCCCATGGATTTGAACCATTTAGGATTCAGTTACACCTTTAGATCACGTGCTCTAATAGAAGTTGTGGAATATTTTCTTGTCTGTCCTCCAGGCTAAATGGCAGGATATTTTTGGTGAGCATCACTTAATTATGGAGTTAGCTTCCATAATTATTTTTTTTAAAGGATACTGTCTGGAATATTGTTTGTGGTAGTGATATTTCTTAGGGTTCATGGGTGTTGTGTTTTACTGCTGTAAAGATCAGCAAAGAGAGGAATTAGAAAGATGAGGGAGAAACAAAAGGTTTGTATTGTTTTTGTGGGGTTTTTTAATACATGCAATCTAAAATATGTAGTGTATTAAATAAATGAAATAACTGAAGTGTGCATTTTCTCCCCTGCTAACCTGTTACTAGCCATCCAGTAGAAGACCATGTTTAACCCCTCCTTTTTTCCAGAAATTAAATAGGAATAAATATCATGTTAAGCTCTGAGTCCAATATGTAGCTTGTGAAGAACTAATTTTACTCTCTTGCTTTTAGTTGAAGCATCTTGTCATAATGGGGATGAAACAATGGAAACAATCGAGGCTGCTGAAGCACTTCTCAATATGGACTCCCCAGGTCCTATGTTGGATGAAAAAAGAATAAGTAAGTTAGTTTTTTTATGAAAGCAAATCCAATCTGTGTTTGCCCTGTTTATTTGTGAAAGGAGAGATTCAGTGCAGGGGGGCTGCATGGAATTGGTAAGATTATTTTGCTTCTGGGTGGCCTTTACGTACATAGTTTGGGTATCAGAAATCCAGTGTTGTATGCAATGAGGGATTTCAGTGCTGTGCCAGAGTTGAACAGGTAAGGAAGGAATCAGAAATTACAGAGGGAAGGTGTGAATGAGGTTGGGTAGTTTAGATTGCAGTGCTTTGTTTGTCTGATAGAGGATTAGTCCGTTTATATTACCAAGATAAAAGAATATACACTTATATATGGAGATTGCCTTAAATATGAATAAAAATGTGCGATCACCAAATAAACATGCTTTTTGGAGGAGTGGGGTTATATCATTAAATTGTTCTATCCTAATAGTGCTTTGGCTTGTGTAAAATATTATCAGCACGTATATTCCATTATGAACTAGTGTTCTCTCCCATGAAGGTCTTAAGTGTCATAGTTTTATTTTATTCTATGTTTAATTTTCTTCTGAAAAAAAAACAAAAAACAAAAAACAAACAGCTTTTAGAAGTTCTTGCAGCTGCATGAAAATATTCCTATTGTCCCTTTCCTTTAAGCAACAATGTTTGGCTCAACTGAAGATGATGATATGGTGCCTCCTATTACACATGTGTCAGTCACGCTTGATGGGATCCCCGAGGTGGTGGAAGTTCAAGCCCCAGACCCTTACGCTGAATCACCAGAAACTCCAGAATTTGAACAACCAAAGAAGAAAAAAGGTAAGATGCTACTGGAGAACAGCAGCGTGGAGTAGGAGAGCAGTGGGTGGTGTGCTCACCTCCCCTGTGGGTCTCTGGAACCATTCTGGGTGTCAGGTCAAAACAACTGAGTGGGCTCAGCTAGAAATGCAGAAAAGGTGTTCTCTTCCTGGGTAGTGTGAGCACAGATGCTTAGATGCTGATGATACTGGAGAGGCAGCAATGAGAGCTTATCCCACAGGAAAGACAAGTCTCTGCTTGTTCCTGTGTAAAGACTCTTTCTTCAGAGCAGAATTGCAATACAAGTTACAGAGCTTTTGTTCCTATGAATCCCAAAGCACTCTCATTAGCTCTTACTTAGCTTCAACTGAAGATACTTGATCTGTTCAGAGTATGGGATAAGAATGAGGAAGGGTTTTTTAGCTTTTCTTAATTATAAATGGTTTAATTTTTTTTTTTTTTAAATATCTGTGTGCTGTAGTAGAAGGGTAAGTCCCATTTGCGGTAGATAACATTTACAGTGTCCACTGAGGGGTTTTCCATTTGAGTCAGTGCTGTGCCAAAGAGTAATGAAATGGTGCTCTAGCCAGACCTTCTGCTCCTGGTTTCCCACCCTCCTTCAGTGTGGACCCCATCAGAGGTCCTGAAGCTGATGTCTACAATGGAAGAGAGTTGTGCAGTGCAGGCAACAAATTAAAAAAAAAAAAAAAAAAAAAAAAAAAAGAAGGAATTCATCTTTCTCCAGTCTTCTCAGGAATTGAATCTCTCAGAACCACTTTGACTTTC
>NW_015094510.1:11965744-11993296 GCF_001431845.1 Calidris pugnax | reverse complement strand
TGTGGAGTCCCCTTCTTTGGAGATTTTCAAAACCCGCCTGGATGCAGTCCTGAGTAACATGCTCTAGCTCTAGGCAATCCTGCTTCAGCAGGGGAGTTGGACTAGATGATCTCTATGGTCCCTTCCAACTCTAGAAATTCAGTGAAATTCAGTGAAAAGAGTTCTATTTCTGGAACTAATCGTAGGGCTGAATCGGAGCATTAGGACTTTGTAAGGTTCACCCAGCGAGATCTGGACAGGCTGGAGACCTGGGCAAGGAAGAACCTCATGAGGTTCAACAAGGAAAAGTGTAGGATCCTGCACCTGGGGAAGAAGAATGTTAGGCATCAATACAGGTTAGGCATGGACCTGCTGGAGACAAGCTCTGAAGAAAAGGATCTGGGGGTCCTGGTGGACAACAAAATGACAATGAGCAAACAGTGTGCTCTTGTGGCCAGGAGGGCCAACGGAATCCTGGGCTGCATAGGGAAGAGTGTGGCCAGCAGGTCGAGGGAGGTCATTCTGCCCCTCTACTCTGCACTGGTGAGGCCACAGCTGGAATACTGTGTCCAGTTCTGGGCTCCCCAGTTCAAGAGGGACAGGGAACTACTGGAAAGAGTCCAGCGAAGGGCAACAAAGATGATTCAAGGACTGGAGCATCTCCCTTATGAGGAGAGACTGAGAGAGCTGGGACTCTTTAGTCTGGAGAAGAGAAGGCTGAGGGGAGACCTTATCAATGCCTACAAGAATCTCAAGGGAGGGCTGAGGGAGGAGGGAACCAGACTCTTTTCAGTGGTTCCCAGTGAGAGGACAAGGGGCAATGGGCACAAGTTGGAACATAAAGGGTTCCACTTGAATATGAGGAAGAACTTTTTCGCGGTGAGAGTGACAGAGCCCTGGAACAGGCTGCCCAGGGAGGTTGTGGAGTCCCCTTCTTTGGAGATTTTCAAGACCCGCCTGGATGCAGTCCTGAGTAACATGCTCTGACAAGCTCTGGGTGGTCCTGCTTTAGCAGGGGAGTTGGACTAGAGGATCTCTATGGTCTCTTCCAACTCTAAAAAAATTCAGTGAAATTCAGTGAAAAATTCAGTGAAATCTGTGAAATAAAAGCCTTCCAGACCAGGGCTCCTGCTACCCAGCCATGCTCCTGTTGAACTGAGAGCGTTTCTGCTGCTGCTTTTGCTGCCGTTTCCAAAGGTTGGGAGTCATTATCTGGCAGAGCGTATCAGCCTGCGGAGATGTTGGGGAACCCTCCCGAGCCCCGTGTGTGTCACAAGGTCTGGTAGGGACGGGTGTGGGTCAGGAAGTCTCCGATTCTCGTAAGAAAGCTGAAGTGAAACTGCTGTGGAGGAGAGCTTTACCAGCAGCTGCCCCGAGAGCGCTGCTGGGGAAACTACCGTGCTGGGCGCGCTACTGTGAGATAACCAACCATAAGAGGATTTTAAACTGGGTTTGGTTGGTTTTTTTGCCTTTTTTTCTGTTCTTCTTCTTTTTAATGTTGGCTGCTATGTGTGTCAAAACAAGGAGCCGCTGCCTGGCAGGCATTTAACCTCTTTGGCTTGATGCTTTCATACCCTGGGTGGTGGTGTGCTTCTGCTTACTCCCACTCCTTCCTCCTCCCTGGCTGTAGGTTAGAAAACCAGTTGCTTCACAGCAAATGTGTGTTTGGTTTTGACAGTTACATTGGATAGAAAAAATACTAGAAAAGGTGCATCAGTGTAGTGCTTCATTAACTGCTGGTTTTCAATGAGGTTGAGGCTTCGTGAGGTAGATGGTGTGGTCTGAGTGATGTAGAAGTGTTACTTTGAAATGCCCAGGGATTTGCAACGCATTGGCATACAACAATTGCTGCAAAATGTTACTAATTTTGCAGTGCACTTGAGAAGGATGTGCAGTGTGGGGGTGGGGTTCTGTTGTTTGGTTTGGGTTTTGTGGGGTTTTTTTATTTTTTATTTTTTTTTTAAAGTGCAATTTTGGTCAGTTTTGTGTCACAGCAAAGGACCATGGTCGTCTTGCTCTATCCATACCACTCCTGATTTTCTAGCCTTCTAGCATGTATGACCCGTGGGCTAAACTTACAGGGTTGCATTGTGCAGAGCATTGCCAGCTAACTGAGCCAGAATGGCACTGCCACGTAGAGCTCCTCCAAGAAAATGTTCTCCAGAAGCGATGGGGTGATTTCACTTCCTTTCCTTGTGGGCCTCTTTGCTGCAGCAGGAGAGCTGTATCCACCCATCTGCTCAACTCCAGACCCACGTTCAGCATGATGTTTGTGCTCATGAATGTCTGAGCCCTGAGCTGCCAAGCTAAGGGTCAGAAAGACAGGAAAAACCAAGGGATGTCAGAGAAAGAAACATGGAAATTTGCTATGCTAATACCTTCAGTCTTGTTTTTGCTACAGAAGGTTTCTGGCAGTAGGTGGTCACATAAGTTACATGCACATCACTTTAAACAAAACCCACTGAAAACAGTGCAAGAAAATGTATTGAACTCTTTCTGGTGTGGTGTAAATTATTTAATCAGGATGAACATCTCTCTGTCCAAATATCACATTTATTTGTAGCACGAATTCATAACCTTAAGTGGTTTTGCAACCATGGAAATAGGAACGTGAAAATACCAATTACAGATTTGGTTAGCTATACAAAATTATGGTAGCCCCCGAAAGGCTTAGTTCTTGCACATTTTTCATCCTTCCTCTTTGTAAAATTCTCTCCTAAAAAGGAATTTAGTGATGTACTCTGAAAGGTAACAAATTCATGCTCTATTGAACCAAAGAAGGAAGCGTGCTAATGCTTAATGTGCCTTCAGAATATATCTTCTTTTAAACAAAGGAAACATATCTTGTGTGTGTCTGTTAAGTGTGCTTTTGATGGTATCAGTGAGCGCCTGGAGATGATAGCTCACAGCGTAGTCTGAAACCATCATCTTCACTATCTCTAGCCCAGATATAGAGCAGTAACTTCAATACCTTCCTGTAAATGAGTTTCACATTCTTTTTCTAATTTTTTCACATTCTAATTTCTAATTTTGGATGGGTTTCTGATGGAGGATTGTCCAAACAGGATGTCCTAAAGTAGTCTAGGCAGAAATAAGAGAGCCTAGAGTTGCTGTAGCAGTAGTATTCATATTTAATAGGCCAGGTTATCCCTAATCAGAAGTGCTCAAATTATATGTGATCAATACTTATGTTTCCTGAAGTTTACCAACTGATGTTCAGTCATGACCTACTTGAACCCTCATCCACTTAATTTTCTTTTAAGACCTGATCGCATTTGGACACAAGGTAATTAATGACATCAAAATAACACTCCCTGCTGCTTCATGGTGTACATCTACACCTCTACAAGAGGACATGAACACCCAACAGAGTCCTCCCATGACACAACTGTAGGGGGAGAAAAGCACATAGTCAAAGTTACCATGAGGGATGACTTGTGCAGTAGAAGCTCGTCTATGGAAGAGTGACTTTATCTAGACATTTTAGGGAAAACAGACATTTCTGCAAACAAAAATGGTGAGTGGAGCAAAGCTGCTAAAAATATTCTCCAGTAGTTCTTTATTCTTTCCTACAATGATATATGAAAAAAAACCAATATTGTAGGATTTCCTCCCTCCCATCTTCATTCAAATCAAGGAAGATGTTACTGGCCAAGGTGACGGCTGAACTTTGTGTCCCATCCTCAGTCATGAGTTCTGTCTGAATGGAAGCAAGAAAATAAAGGACTCCAGGCATTACTAGAGTTTCCTCACTGTAGCGCTCTCAAGTAGCTATTCCTCCTCCCCCGTGCCCTGTCAAAAAAAGAGACAGAAAGGAAAAGGTGCAAAGTTGGGCTTAGCAAGACTGCTAATGTCAAAAGGTGAGAGCTCAAGCCAGTGTTTCTTATGACTTCTTTATAGATAGCTGGAAGTCTAGAACAAAGCAGGCAGTGCAGGCTGGCACTGAGCACTTTTTTCAGAGCTAGTGAAAATCCCTCACTCTCACTCTGCAGCAGAGTCGTTTCCTCTCTAAAACAGCCTCTTAAAACAAAACCAGAAGTGGAACATCGTGGTGTATGGGATTGCACAGGTCTATTGGTCTTGCGTCCTAAGGAGGCAAACTCTTCGGAAATGCAATAAATGGAGAAAAAGAAAAATAGTTTTCTTTAGATCTTTAATTATGACAATATGCTATTGGGGACTAGAAGTGTGTTTCTCTGAGTCCTGTGTTTGCTTGGTCTATTCTGCATCTCCAAAGAGTAAAGGTAGAATGTGAATAATTTAGGTATTGTCAGTGTACTAAGGGGTCGCTGCAAAACCACCAAAGAGAAATGTTTATTTCATAAGAAAGTTCTGAAGGTTTCTGATTAATTACATTACCTGTAAAAGCTGCCATTGCAGGGAATGAGACCTAATAAAGGAAGAATAGTTTCAAGGTTTTATATTGAAAAATACTTGCATGACTTACATTTTTTTTTTACTCCACTTATGTTTAGGTAGTTGATTTCTCAACATTTTCAAATGAATGCTTTTCATTCTTGTCATCGGTTGTAACTAACTACTTCTTCCCAGTCTTCCTCACCGGATACAGCCACCATGCTTATGACTTTAAAAACTGGTGTTTTTTCAGAGCCCGTTACTGGTTCTGCTGGTCTTAATGAACAAACAAGTGACTGTAGCCACTGTTGAGAATGGTGTAAGAGACAGTAGGATTGAAAAATGTTTTCCTCATGTGACAGTGTAGTTGGCTACTGTCAGTGGAGACTTCCAGTCTATTAAACAAGCAGGCAATCTTGGTTTATCCCTAAATTCCCTTTTGGTGGTGGCTGAACAAGATAGTGCTCTGTATTTTATCTAGCTTTTCCTGCTTAAACTCTTGCCCACAGTTAACAGCTTATTCTTCTAATCTCGTCTGTTTCAAGTGCTCTTAAGAGTACCTAAAAAGACACAGAAATTTCCAAGGTACATAGACTTTGGAAAAGTTAGCATAATCTGTACTAGAAGTTCACTAAGAGCATAGGGGGTCCAGTCCTGCTGTAGAAATTGAAAATGTTCAGCACAGACCTGAGCTCCTAACTTACTAGAAATCAAATCCTCTCTGAATTGGGAAACAAATCTCTCCTCTTTTTAGGTTCTTGCTCTTTTTTATTTATTTTTTTTTTTCAAGATACAGTTGACTTACAGGTGATTTATTTCAGGGAAGAAGCCGAAACCATCTCGTCCCGAGTCTCCTACTACAACTCCAAATATATCTGTGAAAAAGAAAAACAAAGATGGAAAAGGTAAGGCAAGGGTTGTCACTGAAACTTTTAAAAGAACATTGTTTCTGAGCAACCTGTAAAAAGAAAAATTTCACTAGTTCTCTTGTGATGTAAAGCCAGGTCTTAAGCTTTGGGGTGGTGAACATCTCATCTTAAAGCAAGTAAAAAATTAGCGCACGAGATTTTTTTGGTGAAGTTTCTAGGGAGAATAACGTATTTGTCACTTCAGTTGCGAGGGTTCTTGGAAACTCTTCAAACCCCCTGCAGAAGCTGCTGTGTTTTGAGTGAAGTCGTGGGGAGTGCTTTGCATTGTATTAGTGTTTCTTGGGCTGTGGTTATTTTGACAGATGATCTTTGAAAACGTTTTCCATCTGTGTGTGTCTAATTCTGCATGAGGAGCTAATCGGGGCTGCCAGTTGGCACCAGGAAGCACTAAGCTCTGCATTCTGAGGAAAGTTGTAATGCAGCTTGAAGATTTGGGCAGAAAAGACTTGGGTTTTCGATACTTCTTTCATTCCTCCTGTGTTTAAAAGGAAGTAAGAAAATAAATACCACATAACTGATAAAATAAATCATTTCCTCCAGACAGAACTGTTCAGAACCGACTGTCAGTTTTGTCAACAGCTCGGTTGCTTTGCTGTTGGGCTGGTGTTTGGGTGGCAGCCTGGTGCCCCAGCCCTCACCAAGTTTTGCTGGGTTGGGGTGGGAGCTGGAAATGACCCTCTCCCATGTCCCTACAAGTGCCTGCACCCAGAATCGTCGTGGTTGGAAAGGACCTCTGAGATGACCGAGTCCAGCCATACATACATGAAACACCCCTACAATCTCGGCCACTAGAGCATGCCCTGAAGAGCCATGTCTACACATTTCTTAAATACCTCCAGGGATGGTGACTCCACCACTTCCCTGGGCAGGCTGTTCCAGTGCCTGACCACTCTGTCAGTAAAGTAATTCTTCCTAATATCTAATCTCAACCTCCCCTGCTGCAACTTCAGACCATTTCCTCTGGTCCTGTCATTATTCCCTTGGGAGAAGAGGCCAACACCCACCTCTCTACAACCTCCTTTCAGGTAGTTGTAGAATGCAATGAGGTCTCCCCTCCGCCTCCTCTTCTCCAGACTACACATGCCCAGTTCTCTCAGCCTTTCCTCATTTGACTTGTTCTCTAGACCCCTCACCAGCTTGGTGGCTCTTCTCTGGACACGCTCCAGCAGCTCAATGTCCTTCCTGTAGTGAGGGGCCCAGAACTGAACACAGTACTCGAGGTGAGGCCTCACCAGTGCCGAGTAGAGAGGCACGATGACTTCCCTACTCCTGGCAGTCCCATGCCTAGGGACACCCGCATGCATGCCGCACTTGCCAGGACAGAAGCCCAGCCAAGCCTGGAAGGTGGTGGCGAAAGAATATCAGACTCTCTTGAAATCAGAAAAATCACTACACTGACAAATTGAGCATATTGTTTTGGTTTTTTTTTCTTTTGAAGAGGGATTTTCTGCAATAACAGGGGAAAAAAAAACTGTTGACAAACAATAAATAGGTTATTACCGGCAATTTTGAGTATGTGTTGTTGCCATTTTTTTATTTTAATTTTTTTACTTTTAAATTAAAACCTGATTTTTAAGTAAAAATGAAAGAAAAGTATCAGAGGAACCTCCAAGGAGAGCTCAAAGGAAATAACAGAAACTATTAAAGCAGCTAGGCACAAAATTAAAAGGTGGAGGAGTCTAACCTTTCTGTCTGATAGCAAGGACACACCGTATTTCACATTTGTCCATTCTTACAAAATTGCTAAGTCAGAAGGAATGAAAAAGGAACTTGTTGCCTGAAACCACTGCCTGTTATGAAAAGAGCTACAACAAAAGCATTTGTTTTGCATTTTGAGGAACATAGAATTGAAGTAAAAGGGGTATTAATATAACTGGCCATGGCAAGGAAGCAGCTGGAAAATCATGAGAGTTGCCTGTCTCTCAGTATCCACAGTGTTCCCTTAAGGGGAACGTGTACACTAAAATACCAAGCCCTCCATATAATGATTTGATGTGATGCATGGAGAAAACGGAGTTCTGTACGTGTTTCTGCCTATGCTGTGACTCAGAGGAGGTTAAAAATTCTGCCTGTGAGTAAAGCAGACATGGTTTTCGTGGACGGTCCTCTTCACAGTGATTTTTCCAGCAGCTGAGCAGTGACTGGGTGCAGCTGAGCATTTTTAATCTGGACAACAACAAAAGCAGGCAGGATTAGATGATAAAGTGGCTGGGAATGCTCTTGCTCCTGGCTGACTTTGTGTCTTGCCCAAGCAGTCTCAACCTGTGCCTTGGGGGTACCTGAAGGCAAGCAGGCTGATCATTTTTATATAAGCTAGGAGACATTTGTTGCAAAGGCAATGTTTTTTCTCTAGGGATGCTCACTTTTCGAGTTTCTACCTGCCGAAGGAGTTGCCAACCTTTTGTAGTGCCAGTGCTGGCGACTTTGCTGAATATTTGCAAGATATAATATGGTAGTAGGGGAGTTTTAATTTGTAAGACACCTCCTCTTGTTGAAAAAAGTTTAGACTGGTGGTTATTAAAGTTGGAAAAAACTGCCGGCTTAAATTTAAGCTGGCAAAAGAGATCCTGCCTTGCGTCCTTGTGATGCATTGGGCATCGTTTTTTTGTGAAACTTAAGAAATCTGCACAGGCTCTCCATGCTGTGTTTTTGCATGGCCACTTGTGGGAGGTGATACTTTCATACAAGAAGTTTTTTTCCCCCCTTTCTCAGACTAACGGCATATCGCTAAGAAACTTATGTGCAGCTTCTAGCGTCCAAAAGAACATCAGACACCAAAAAAGCCTTTAAAAAAGGAAGAAAAAGGGTACCGTTAATTACACAAGTTTAGACTCCTTAAATGTGCTTTCAGAGAAAAAAAGAATATGCAAATTTTGTAGCGGTTATAAGTATTCACAATCTGTGATTTTAATACTGTTTCTTTATATGTGATAAACACCAAACAGATGTGATGGATTTTCATGTATAAGTGTTTGTAGAATGCTTGTTTGTAATGTGTTTGTAAAATGAAATTTGAATGTTGTCTGCCAGCAAGTGCAAGCGCTCACTGGATTAAAAAGAAATAATCCTTTTCTGAATTTTATTCTGGAAGGTTTGCCTACCTCAGCATATGCCACTGACTGCCCCATATAAATCTAATTGTTAAGAGTAAGGATTTTGTTTAGCCTTTTAAAGGATTATAACACTCATCGCAGTTCAGCAAAGTATTTAATCAAGGGCTTAATTTCTAGTATTTTCGGAGGATGGATCTCAACACGTTCCCATTTGAGGTAAAGCAATAGTGATGGCTTCTGTGAGTGGATTAGGCCAGAGGGAAGTGCTCCTGTAGGTGACTGATGCTGTCTAACCCTGGTGGTGGGGACAGGGTGACTGTGGGTTGACTGGTACCTGACTCTGTGAGTTACAGAGGGTGGCAAAGGTGTTTGGGCACCCAGGTTATAATAGCTAACAAGAATCTCTTCCCATGCCCTTCCTTCACTGTTTCCTAGTCTTGATGGTGTAGTACAGTATACTCGTAACAATACCAACTTCTTAATTTTTAGACTATTTACATCATTAATAAAATATGGTCAACTAATTTTTTTCTTTTTTTTTTTTGTCTTCTTTTTCTGTGTCCTGAAATACTTTTATTTTAGGCAATACAATTTATCTCTGGGAGTTCTTACTAGCACTGCTCCAGGACAAAGCCACGTGTCCTAAATATATCAAATGGACTCAAAGAGAGAAGGGCATTTTCAAACTGGTAGATTCCAAGGCTGTGTCCAGGTTGTGGGGAAAACACAAAAACAAACCTGACATGAATTATGAAACAATGGGTAGAGCTCTCAGGTATGTGCATTTTTAATAATAGACTGGTTTTGTTGCCTTAGTGTTTGAATGCATTAAATGCCTCATCTAATTTGTGTAGTTAGTATTTTATCCATTTGGGAAATTAAGTTATTTCAGCAAAATAAATTAGCTTACTAAAAGTGACCCTTACTCACCTCAACCCCCAATCAGTCACCTTCAGTCTCAGCTCAGACATTTTCAGTGCTGCTGCTGCAAAAACTGTATCTTCACAGATAAAGTAAGAGACTGAAGATTCCAAGCGGGCAAACCTTTTTACATAAAATTTCAATGCCTTTTCTCCAAAAAATCCTAAATTCAGGTGTATTAATGAAATTATTTCTACTTGTTTGCAAATGATCCCATTTCCAGAGGAAGTTACAGTTCTAGAATTCAGGTCTGGTTGCATCTTCCCTGAACTTGCGTGTACAGACAGTTTTAAATCACCTTGTCACGTGCCTCCGCCTATTGGGCTGGGGTTTTTCTCACACATAAAAGACTCTACAAAATAAAGACATCCGTGAAGCTTCCATCTTACCTGCTGATTGATAATTGTCCAACTGAGCAGCTATGTATTTATTTTCATTTCCTTTCACCCCTCACCTCGGCCTGTGCCATTTTAAATGTCTGCTTCTCACTCGCTGGTGAATAAGCATCAGTTTGGGTAACTGAAACAACTGTGTGAGTCAAGAGGAGGGTTTTAAAGAGTGTGAGTTGATAGCAGAGCTGCCGAGTCATGGAGCTCTTCTCTTACTCCTCAGAGTCGTCTGAGGTTGAAATTAAAAGGTGACAAGAAATACCAGTACAAGAAAGTTGTTTGAGATAAAAATACGCTCTTAAATTAGCCACTCTTTTATAATGACGAAACTAGGCACTTAAAATATTGTTTACTTGTTGCTGTTAGCCTTATTTTCTGGGGGGTTGTTGCCTTTTTTGGGTGGTTTTTTTTTGCTTGTTTTTTGGCAATAAAAACCACTGTGTAACTTGATGTGTGTACGCTTTAAACAGATACTATTACCAAAGAGGAATACTGGCTAAAGTAGAAGGTCAGCGCCTAGTGTACCAATTTAAAGAAATGCCAAAAGATCTGGTCTATATAGACGACGAAGATGCGAGCCCTAGCACTGAGGCGTCAGATTCAAGTCTGCTCTCAACTCCCGTGGCCAACAGAAACCAGTCGAGCAGATCCAGAGCGTCTGCCAACGCGGGGACAAAGGGAGGATCGACCGCAGTGCTAAAAACAGGAAACTCCAAGCCTGCTAAGCTGAAGGAGCACGTGGAGGTTGTGCAGCAGCAGCAGCAGCAGACACCTGGCTTGACTTCAGAAGTTTTGAGGACAATGCAATCTCCGCAGCCAGTACATCCCACTCAGCTTTTTCGGACAGTTCACGTAATGCAGCCATTGCAGTCCCTCACGGAAGGACACGCAGCTGTAGCCAGTAATGTTTCGGATGAAACGTTAAGTCCCTCGGTTCAGAATATAAGGTAAGAAAAGGTACAGAAAATCAATGTAGGAATGATAATAAATTCACTGGATGGTGGCTAGATAGACTAGACTCTTCGTTGTGCTTCCAAAAAAATGCTCGTCTCCCGGTTTGGTTGAAGCGAAGTGGTGTCTTTGTGGCTGATCCTAGGAATTGGGAGTTTCTACAGCATACTGCAGTGTGTACACACATAAATGCTCATAAACGCCTTTGGTGGAGGGAAGCGCATCTTTCCTGCAGTATTAGAATCATAGAATCATAGAATTGTTCAGGCCAGAAGGGACCTCCAAAGGTCATCTAGTCCGACCTCCCCACAGTCAGCAGGGACACCCCCAACTAGACCAGGTTGCCCAGGGCTTCGTCGAGCCTCACCTTGAATATCTCCAGGGATGGGGCCTCAACCACCTCCCTGGGCAACCTGTTCCAGTGCTCCACCACCCTCACAGTGAAGAACCCTCTCCTAATCTCCAGTCTAAATCTGTTCCCCTCCAGCTTGAAGCCATTGCCCCTCGTCCTGTCACTGCAGGCCTTTGTAACCAGGCTCTCCCCAGCCTTCCTGTAGGCTCCCTTCAGGTACTGGAAGGCTGATGCAAATCCTTTAGAGAAGAAAAATACACAACTTCCCTTTAAAATCGGTATCATCAGCTCTGTCCCCGAGCAGAGGCAGTAATTTCACAGTTCTGCTGTTTCACTGATTGTTGGATGTCTTTGCTTTTGAGTTATACATGGTGCGTCTGTATGATCCCTTCAAACAGATTTTCCTTCTTGCTTCTTAATTTTTCTCCCAAAGAATATTTTGTCATCTCTTTCATCTTTTGTATTGTCCCCCATTACCACAAGGGAAAGCTCGGTGTTATCTATTCTAGCATTTTGCTGCTGTTACAAGAGCGTGTTCTTTTGATTTTTAGAAAACAATTAACAGATTAATCTCCTGGGAGCTGGGTGTCTGCAGACTATTTTGGGAGACAGTCATGCTTCCATGCTTGATTTGTAAGTCAACTGGCTAACCCTTCACGGGGTTTAAGCGTGACTCCTTTCCACCTACTCCTTAGTAGCAGCATCCTAATTGAAAAGGTTTTAAAAACCATCACTGAAGCCTGTTTTGGCCTAGCCTGAGGGCATCCCCTGATGGTTATTTCATTTCCACTGACTAAAAAAGACCTAAACCAAATAAATGTTCTTGTAATCTAGACCCCTCACAGGAATGTCAGAGTCATATGTGGTGATTCTGGACCTTAAAAGTGTTTCAGGAAAGCTTTAGGATGTAATTCAGGAGTGGCACATTCTTAATGAATTACGAACATCACATTTTTTTTTGAGATTTGCTCTGTTAACCTCACCATTACAATGATTATCATTTTGTGCTGCAAAATGGCAATAACACTATTTCCTCTTCCCTTCTTCTATGCTTTCCTTTGAAAATTACACCCAGAACCACCAATAGGTTTGGAGTGGTACTGACTATCTGGGGTTAACCGTGCAATTTTGTCAAGAAAGAAGTAATGAGACCAGATAATTTCTTCGTTTCCAAAGAATAAGTGTTGCTCTCTCCTCTCTGCTAGTAGAGGGATGCTGTAAAAGCTACTCAGTTATTAAAACTCCACTTACATAAAAGGAAAATCCAGATTAGCAATAACAGCTGGGTTTTTTCAGAAGAACTGAAAGAGCAACTGAAACCGTTTAGCTCAGCCTCCAGTGACTGATACAATAGAATCAATAAGAAGTGCTTTAAGAGATAACCAAGTAGTTGAGGAAGGTGAAGATCTATATACAAGAAATGACAAACCAAGACTGCAGCTTCAATCAAGAAAAAAAGCTGTACTTTCTCTTCTTTCCTTGGGGTACAAAAACCCCAAACTTTATAATTATCCCTGGTCTTCCTAGTTTGAATCTTGTCTTTTTTAGATTCCTTAAAAATTATGAAGTGTTTTAATTCACGCTGCAATATGAAAAATTCACACTGAAAAGAGAAATTCAGTGGTTAGTAAAGGCTGCACACAAATAAATACATGGGGCCATGAAAGTAAAAATATTTTCCGTAGTTACTGGTAGGCACTGTAAAACAAACTGGAAAGAGTTACCATTTTTAAGTAAACAATAGCCCTTTTCATGTGTCTTTTAATTCTAAGATGCACTATTTGAAATCAATTTGTGTTTTGTTTATTGTTCTAACCAATTAGAATTAGTTCAAGATGCACATAGTGGAGGGAAGGGATTTGGTCAGAAGTTTACGTGAAAGGTAATTATGAAGAATTTGACCAAAAAAAAACCCCAGTCTTGGAATTCATTTAGAAAATTAATAAAAGTCTGCATCAAGGTGGTGTCAGTTTTTATTGCTCAGGCATGAAGCTGCACTGTACAGTGCAACCCTATGATTTCAGGGTTGATGAAGGATTTAATTACTTGTAAAAATTGACTGTGGCAATAATAGTGAAAGGAAACAGGTACAGACATAATTGAAGCTATACAGTATCACTTAAGTCAGTAGAATAAAGCTATTAAACATTAATGGGGGAAGGTTCTGCGATTTACAGTGTTAAATAGCTCTAGGCTAGACCTACACTATATATCAAAACCAATATCAGTAGTATAGATGGTATTAAAAAATGGTAACAACAAACAGAAGTATCTGTAAGCCCTAATAAGGCAGGGAGGCAAGAAGTCCAGGCAAACATTTGGCAAGTTGCTCAGTGACTTAATGACATCCAATTATTGCGTTGTGGCATTTCACAATCAGACCTTGGGCAATCAGCTAAGGGGAAAAAATGAGTGGAGGTGCTAGATGTGTGAAGTTCCAGTGAAGTAAAAGCCTTAAAGCCTCTCAGTTCTCTATTGCATCGGTTTTAATCCCGTGTCCATAACTTAAAACATTATTCCATAAAGTCTTCAACTGCACTTCTCTTAGCCAAGATGACAAAATGTCTCAGATGAAGGAAAAAAAAAAAAGACCCATCAGATCTTTTCAGTACAGTGTATAATTACTGGATGTATAGAAGTATTGCTAATTAAGAAAAAATGTACTAAGGTGTTTGAGCAGTTACGGTTGAAAATAAAAAGTGTGCTTTTAACCAGGATGGGCCAAGCTGCAAACCAAGGTGGTGATGAATCCTGTGCAGTAATTACTGCCCATTCCAAGCTCTAAAAATACAGTTTATGGCAGATACATTTCTGCTCAGTTTCAAAATGCAGACTTGGAGTAGTTTGGTGAGGTAGAAGGACACACTGAGCATTTTTTAGAGCGTATGTTTTAGGTCTTGTTTTATAATGAGGCTAAAACAAAGGAACTGGATTTTGGGTTGGTTTGTTCAAGCAGCCATAAATCTCTGGCAGTTGAACATGTTTGTGTACGCAGTCTGAATTGCTGCAGTGGGGCTTCCAGGAGGGGTGAAATGAATGGTCTACATGATCTGAAAATGTACAGCACGTACGATTGCCACTATAGCACAAGAGCTGACAAACCCTCTGATGTACACACACTCTCCGTAGGGTTGTGGTTGGAGTCACGTTATAGCAGTTTTACAAGGAAGCATGAGGACAAATAGCAACATTGGTTGCCAGTTTCTCTCCAGAGGTTGGAGCATGTGGATAGTCAAGGTTGTTTTGGAGAAAGGGCAAGCAGGGTTTGGGAATGATCCTCAGAAGTTTTTCTGACGTGTACTGGTTAGTGGTTGGGCTCTGCCTTGAAGCATGAACATCTTGGACCCATCTAATTTGTCTTGACGCAATGTAGCTTCTAAAGTTTCATTAATATAAATGTTCTTCCCTCTTCTTCGTGGAAATAAATGTTCTTCTCTCTGCAGTAATTTGCTTCTGTTGTGTTGTGAGAAGAAAAAAAATTATGTGATTAACCACATGCTATAGAGAAAACATTGAGGATTTTTGAGGTCAAAACAATTGGCTTCTTAACACTTAACCATATCCTTCATAGGAGAAGTCTGAACGTGCATCTTCTCTGCTGAGGAACTTGGAAAAGATCGTTCTGAGGAATGTGGTGTAGGGCTCGTGTCACCATCCCTCCCCTGTGCTGGGTGGTAAAGTCTACACCCAGAGCGTCGCTGGGAGAGGGTGGCCACCGTTCCCCAGGGCCTTTTTGTGTTTCTCAAAGAAACCGACGGTGAAAATCAGGGGTTGGTTCTTTGCAGGAGACAGGCAGTGACTTCATTTATAGCTGCCCAAAGCTCATGCAGCGTTTTGTGTGCTTTGAGGGGAGGGTCGTGTCCTACTCGGAAGTGGAAAGGTCTTGACTTTTGGATGGCTTTTGAGGGGCTTTTTATACAAGTTTTGGTGCTGCTGTGTGCAGGAGACAAGAAGTAGCCAGGGAATGTGACTCTTCTTCAGCACTAGTGCTTAGACAAAAAGGCTGTGGTGTGGTGCTAACCCGGGCTGGGAAACGGGGCAGGAGCAGGGTGAGATCATGCAAAGGGGGTTTTGGAGACCAGGGGAGATATCTAGTATCCCCAGTGGGAATATCTGGAATTGCAAACTCGCTGCTGTTCTGCAGGTCTAACCACTCTGGCTCAGTGGATGCAAGCAGCGTTACTGGAGTCTCCAGTTGTGTAACTGGGAGCTGAATTTGCTACCACGTGTTTCCGGTGATCGGACAAAAATTAAAATACCTCTCTGAATGAGATTATTTATTTCTAACTTTTGCCAATGAGCCAGCTTTTTTAACAAAAGCACTCGTAAAATTGTTCTGTTGAAACTAGAATAACTGATACAGGTTGACCAGAATATCTGGTTTCTTGGAGTAATAATTCAGAGTTAAATTTCCAGGCATTTTGAGGCACTGAAGTAGGCCTTGGATTCAGCTCCGTGTTCATCAGGTCATTCTGAGCATAAATGGCATCCTTTCTGTAGCTCCAGAGAGCGTACATCTCCTGTAAGGGTAGGGACTTACCTTGTCATGGAGAGCCTAGGACATCGTACAGGGCTCTAAGGTGCCTGCATTTGGGCAATTAAATTGCTCCCTTAAATGACTAGGTCTCCAGGTGGAGACAGGCATTTTCATTTACCTTTAAGCTAGAGTGGTAGTGATGGACTGAAAAGAGCTTCTCATGTTACTGATGGTTCAGAGAAGATCATATTGTGCGTAATTTAAAATTATATGTCTCTATTTCTTATTGACTCTACGGGACATAGCTGAGTCTTCTCCCTGGCAGCTCTGTGCACCAAGAAGCTGGCAATGAGCTGACCGCTGAGAGATCCTGTGCAAAGCTTCAGTAGACTTCAAGTTTCAAACCCAGTGTTTCTATCAAGATTCAGTGTATGGTTTCTTCTCTGTATTTTCACTGAATTTCACTGAATTTTAGAGTTGGAAGGGACCATAGAGATCATCTAGTCCAACTCCCCTGCTGAAGCAGGATTGCCTAGAGCTTGTCAGAGCATGTTACTCAGGACTGCATCCAGGCGGGTCTTGAAAATCTCCAGAGAAGGGGACTCCACAACCTCCCTGGGCAGCCTGTTCCAGGGCTCTGTCACCCTCACTGTGAAAAAGTTTCTCTGGAACCTCTTATGTTCCAACTTGTGCCCGTTGCCCCTCGTCCTCTCCCTGGGAACCACTGAAAAGAGTCTGGCTCCCTCCTCCTTCAACCCTCCCTTGAGATACTTGTCACCCTCACCGTGAAGAAGTTTCTCCTCATATTTGAGTGGAACCTCTTATGTTCCAACTTGTGCCCGTTGCCCCTCGTCCTCTCCCTGGGAACCACTGAAAAGAGTCTGGCTCCCTCCTCCTTCAACCCTCCCTTGAGATACTTGTAGGCATTGATAAGGTCTCCCCTCAGCCTTCTCTTCTCCAGACTAAAGAGTCCCAGCTCTCTCAGTCTCTCCTCATAAGGGAGATGCTCCAATCCTTGAATCATCTTTGTTGCCCTTCGCTGGACTCTTTCTAGTAGTTCCCTGAAGTTCAAGTTCAAGTTGTCATTTTTATAGCTTGGACAGAGCATGTTAGAAGACCGGTATCCTGACTCTGTTCTGTAGCTGGGGTCCACAGAGGACCAGTGGGATATGTTCTGTGTGTTTACTTCTGGAGAAACACTACGTGCTGAATCAGCCACAGCTTTCAGCTTGACCTTTTTGCAACCTTTGGGGTAGAAAATGTTGCAATAATTCATCCTGAAGGTGACACAAGCATGGACCACAGTGGCAAGATCCTCATTCAAGAGGAGAAGGAAGAAGCTGAAGGTTAATTGTGGTTTTTTTCTGGGTGTGGGCGTTCTGGGTGAGAACAGTGATGAAGCCAACAATATGCCAACACAGTGGATTGTCCCGACGAGGAGAGGGAATTACCTTTGGAAATCACATCTATCCCAAGCAAACACAGATGCTTTCTGCTATTGTTCCATAATCTGTTTCTGTGTCCAGGCTGTGATGTAGTGGTGGGCTGATTGCAGCTGTGCTGATGCTGAAAAATAGAGAGATTTGGCCAGCCGGAGTTTATCAACTCTGAAAATGTGATTACAGCTGCTATTTCAAATGAAGTGTCTTCAGACAAGTGTAGACACTATAGTTGTGCAGTGAATGTCATCATTATGCTCTGTATTCATACTTTTATACCCTATCTATATTGGGGTTTGCTCGAGCTTGCATTAAGAGACACAGGGAGGCAATCTGGCACCGTCCTATGGAGATTTTGCATTGACCCTCTGCTTTCAGTCCTCTTTCTCTGGATAAGAATGACAGTCAAATCTGCAGGACATCAGCTGATGTTGTAGCCCCTCACTCCTCTGCCATTCCTGTAGGTACGCTGACTAAAAACCATCACAGGTGTCAGTCTCGGTAAAGAGCTCGCTAGGGCTGCCTTGATGAGGAACGTGAGTGAAGGAACACGATGCCAGCTGAGGACTTCTGGATAGCTGGAAACAACTCATGGCTGATGTTTGGAAAGCCTTACTTTCATCAGCCAGCACCGGTGCACGTGCTTTGGTTCTGTTTGCAATCAGACAGTAGTCTTCCGTCTGTGCAACAAGTTGGGTTTCCTGCCCGCGGTAGAAGTTCTCCAACGCACTGACCAGCAGATACTGTTGGATCTGGCCCACCACTGCTGTAGCCTCCCCCAAAACCAGGGAAGACGGTCATTTTTGGAGAGTTGATCTCCATCATCTCTCAAGTGAAGGCTTGGCTGCATCTCAGGTATGAGGATGGTGAGGAAAATGCCCTTCCTGAGGGAGGTGTTGGTCAGAAATAGGCTGATGTGATCTCAGTGGGCTTCTAAAAGAAACTCTCACTTAGCTTATAACAGGGTGTGTTTCTCAGAACACATTTACAATAGGGGCAACTTCCATCACAGCAAAGACTTTGGTTATAACCAAATAATTTGATTTGATTTTCCTGCAGCTGAGAAGGCCTTTTCTTAAGCCCATTTCTGATTTAATTTCTGCGGTAGAGAAGAAGGCGGCTGCTTATGGCAGAAGGGATTTCTAAGTCATCTAGACAGATTCTCTTTCTGCACAATGAGCAGCTACCCACAGGAGCTCTCTTTACATGCCTTTGGCACTGTCGAAAGAGGGGGCGTTTCTGCAGGTCTCTGTTAGTAGCAAAGTTTCTGAGTTTTAATTCAGGTGAGCATGCAGTTCTGAAAAATTCTGGAAAGAAGACTGTAAGACTCCGTGGGTCGGTAAAAAAGGACACCAGACTTGAGAGTTGACTCCTCTGACTTCACGATTTAAGAGATTATCTTGTCCAGGCAAGGAGTTAGACAAGAACAGGCAAGTTCTGCCCTCCCTTTGGAGGAGCCTGTGTTCAGACTGGGCGTGAAGGCATCAAGCGCCATTCTACCTCACATGGACATCTTCCCCTGGACTGCTTAGGGGCTCCTGGCTGTGTGGCTTGTGCTGTAAAAGGGCCAGTGGCCATGACAGCAGCACACTGGGGTGCAGTATCGACAAGATTGTTGACAACTTGGAGGATGATGTACATGAGTATGGCTCTGGAGCAGCGGCAGCAGAGCTCCTGAGTTGTGGCTGATGCTTCCCTTAGTCACTCAGGAGAGATTGCCTCTCGACTCAGGCATCTGAAGTGGTTCTAACAAGCATGTCCCACCCCTTCCCCTCCCTTCCTCTTCCACACAACTCCTGACCGAGTTGTTCGCAACCAGTTAGTTGAAGGAAGGGGGAAAGTCCCTGGAAATTCGCCTGTTTATCTCAAGGCCATCATTTCCCCTAGAGCTGTAGGTTGAACAACGTGTTATGTTGGAGAGAGAATTCTCCTCTGTTACCTATCTCTGTGTATTTCTTAATATTTCCCTGTTTCGTTTTCTTATTGTGCTGTGAAATAAGTTGTTTACCTTGGCTTGCAGTTTCAGTATTTTATTTTTTTTGGTATCTTCTCCCTTTCTCCATTTCATAAATTTCACACAAATTACCACGAATAAAGTTGTTTTTCCTGCCTGTCCCTTATTCTTTGCTTTATCCCGAGTTACCTCTTGATGAGCTGATACCATATTGCAAAATTCTAGGCTGTTAACAGTACCGAGTGGACCAAGAAATAGATGACCGTTTTCTGCCAAGCTAAAATGGCTTCAGAATTTTTGTCATTCTTTCCTCAGTTGTAACCAGAATGTTTTATGGCAGCATTTCCTTTTCATCGCTGTTGCTCAACGTTCTTGTTCTTTTTGTAACCTCAGCAGGAACTTTTAAAGTAATCACCCAGGAGCTGTGTACCTTAGAGTGGGAAGGGCGGGAGCAAATTGACAGTGAACTTGAGAAGCATAGCAAAATACACAGTTCAAAGCGCCTAAAATAATGTAGTCTGGTGCTAACAGATTGTAAGTAATTTGGTTTGGGGTTGCTGTTTTGTTTTGGTTTTTTTTAAACAGGCAAAACAATTAACCAAACCTGTATTGTTTTCAATTATATTCAAGGCAAAGAGTTTGAGCAGATGGATTTTTAGTTTGTAAATAGCCACAGTTGTCTGTAGTCTTACCAGTTGAGGCAAATGTCTTGCTTGGCCACCATTAGTGCTGTGTGCTGCTGAATCCTGTGCTTCTACAGACATCTGCTGCGGGCTTTCCCTGCAGCAAGTTCACACTCTGTGTCTGTGCGTATACATGTATGTATACCTGTGCGTATACATATGTATATATACCTGTTTAGGTATGTGTGTGTCATATATATGTATCTCGACTGATGGAGAAGATAGAGTCAACTCTTAGTCACAGTATGATGCACAGGTATGGGACTTGCTCCCAAGGAGAAATAAAATAGCTTAATGTCAATATGCAAATACTAATTACAGCGTGGTGAGACACATGGTGTGGTTGGGTCCTCTCGGAGCTGTTGCTCCTACTGCTTTGCAGAATACCCTCTGCGTAGATTAGATCCAGTTCACACTTTTCGAGGTTGTTCTTCACAGCCATTTAGCAGCTAGAAGCTTCTATTTTTACCATTTTGTTTTAAAACAGCTAAAGAACGAGAAAGTAGCTTAAAAGTAACACTTGGATGGCAGACCAGCACAGGCCAGCAGCTTCAGCTGCTGCTTTCAAAACTGCAACTATTGAGTTTATCTTAATCCTTCAAGGTCAAGTAAGTTTCTTCATGGATTAAAGAGTTGGCTTGGTATCTACTCGGATACTTTTAATGCTTTCCGGATGGCAAGTGTCAGTTGCCTTTCTTTCTTAGCTGTTCCACTTGCAGTGCTGTTTTCTGTAGGCTTTCCTGGGTTGAGCTGTTTCTGTTTCTCTGTTTTACTGCAAGTTTGTTTAACTGTAGGTAGTTGTTTTGTTTTGTTTTGTTTTGTTTTGTTTTAAAAGTTCGTGGGTGTCTTCATCCCGTTACTACTTCTGATGCAGACATTTGTCACTTTTTTTATCAAGGTCCCAGGGGAATTGCTGGGGTTAAAACAAACCCAAGAGCACTGATAACCCTGAGCAGACTTAGTGTGGACCTTGGTGCTGTCATTCTGAGCTTTGTGCTTTAAGCTTGGTTGTTGATATTTGCTGTGGAGCACCAAGTTCTCCAGAAGGTGGAAAGAAAGAAGCGATTGCTTTAGCTGGTGCTTCACCTCCAGCCAGCCCCCGTTTCCATGAGCTTCTTCCTTGGGTTGTCTCCAGTTGTGTGAAACAGGAGCTCAAGATTGACTCTGGTGTTATTGCATCAGTTTGTGTGTCCTGGTTATGATAGCCTCTGTGTTGAGACCTGCGTGGGAGCCCTCACAGGCAAGGCTTTGGAGTTGTTTTGCTATAGCAGCATTCCTGGGAACTGCAACCTTCTTTCTTGTGAGTTAGATAAAGCTCCAGATGCAGATTTTATTCCTTGTATTAACCAAGACACGTAGGAGGTGGAGAAAAGATTGCCTGCAGCAGGGACTGGTGACAGCTGGAGGATGCTCAGGGCGAACTGATGTCCCCTGAGCCTGATACCAGCTGGGTTACTGGAGCTCCTCTTTGCTGGCACAATCTGTGGAGCTCAGCTAGAGGTTCTTCCCAGAGGACTGAGCTGAGAAGGACCTGGGAAATCCTCTACAAATACTCCTTCACTTGTCTCTGCTGACGCACGAAGGGAGCAGGAGTGCAGTTGGACTGCTGCCAGCAGCACCATCTGCATCCACATTGCCCCATAGCTTCAGCAGCTCCCAAGTCCTGCTGTGGTCAGCTTTTTGCTGTAACAGTGATAACCAGAGCATGGGCTTAAATTGAAGTTTTCAATATGCTCAGTCTGATTTGACTGGTCAGTGGCTAAACACTGGCAAGGGGGATTTCACGGAGCTTTAAAAAATAGGTACTACACTGGGAGAAGGACTATAGGAAGGAGGACATTCCACGATAGATGCATAGTAGGCAACCTTTACTTCTGAGGACCAGGCTTCAGAAGGAAGAGCTTGCATGGACTTGGTAGTACAAATGTTGACAGTAAATGGCTTTCCACGTAAAGGGATTTCAGCAGGGGTAGAAATAAGCTGGGGGGGGGAGGAGTTATTTTTGGTTTTAGTGAGTGTCAAGCATGTTCAAGAAAACACAAGGGAGAGCTTAAGACTGAAAAAGGGGAGGAGGGTAGGCAGGAGAAAACAGAATCACACAAAGGTAGGGGTTGAAAGAGACCCCCCTGCCAAAGCAGGATCACCTGGAGCAGGCTGGACAGGAACGCATCCAGGTGGGCTTTGAATATCTCCAGAGAAGGAGACTCCACCACCTCTCTGGACAGCCTGTTCCAGTGCTCTGCCACCCTCAAAGGAAAGAAGCTTTTCCTCATTTTGAGCTGGAATTTCCTGTGTTCCACCTTGTGCCTGTTGCCACTACAGAGAAGCAGGGAAGGTTGGAGAGAACTTTGCAAGGTGGGTGGAAGGAAAGAAGAAGACTGTTGGAGGCAGCGTGGCATGGTGGGGTGCAGCAAGCCGTGGGAGGGTGTTGAGCAGTTACCCTTCCCTTCCTCTTTCCCTCCCCTGGAAATCATTTGCTTCACCGGGACTATGTTGTGGTTTGGGGGTTTTTTTGTCTGCTTGCTTTGTTTTTATTTGCATGGTCAGAGTGTATGCATTTCACCCACCTCTCTGAGTCACTGCAGCAGTTGTGTGCAAGATGGCTGTTCATTCTCTAACGCTGCCCTCCAGCTCTACATAGATTGAAAGCAACGTGGTACCCAAGCCTGCGAGCCTGCAACTGATGGAGACACTCCTAATTTAAACTGATGGTTTGGGACCAAATTCTGTTCAGTTGCTTTACCAGAAGGTGCGTCCAAGCCTGGCAGACAGAGAGCCCTGTGTCCTGGGAGTCTGAGAAGGTCCTGACCAGGCTCACTGTTCCAGTGCAGATACTTTTGCATATAGGTAAATGTATATACAGATGTCAGGAGAATTGCAGCCTGACTTAGGAATTATATAGGCTTGTGACTTAGGAATTGCCTCATGAAGTAGATGGCAGGTGTGTAGTGGATCGTGCTCACGATGCTGGTTGATGCTTGAGAAGGAGATCTTAGATGTGATTCCCAGGTTTTCTGCTGAACTGTGGAAGGTGTCAAAGGCAGGCTGTTCAGTCTGGCGATGGCAGTATGTCTCTGCAGGGTACCTTTGCTTTGGGAGCTGTGTTGCTGAATTCAGGGGTCAGGTCCAGTTCTTGTTTTTTCAGGAGAGCAACTGCTGCCCCTTCTGGAACCTTCTGGTAAATGAAATGTTCACGATGACAAGTGATTTTGCAAGACTAAACGTGTAATTATTTTTCAGGCGTGGAAGTGTTCTGACCTTACAATCTTTTCTAATCTTAATAGGACTTTACAGACTCCAACTCAAGTTCCAGTGGTTGTTTCTCCTGGGAACCAGCAGCTGCACACTGTAACACTCCAGACGGTGCCTCTTACTACGGTGATAGCCAGCACGGATCCAGCCTCAGCAACAACGCCCCAAAAATTCATTTTACAAGCCATTCCTACTTCCCAACCCATGACGGTTCTGAAGGAGAACATGGTGCTGCAGTCTCAGAAGCCGGTCTCACCGCCTTCCTCCATCGTGCTGAGCCCAGCCCAAGTTCAGCAGGTGCTCACCAGCAGCGTGCAGACAATTTGCAACGGGACAGCCAACATGGCCTCGTCTCCATCCTTCAGCGCCACCACCCCCGTGGTGACGTTCTCGCCCAGCAGCTCTCAGGTGGTGGCTCATCCCTCGGGCACGGTCATCACTTCGGTGATCAAAGCACCCGAAACCAAACAGATCGGGGCGCAAGTGGAGGTGAAAGAAGAGGAGAGTGACAACTTGGATGACGCCGAGCAGTCGGAGCAGGGGTTCCAGCAGCAACCGTTTGTGATGGTGGTGTCCAGTGCGAATGGTTTCCCATCTAACGTGCAAGTGAAGCAAGAAAATGAGCCATTGGAACCCAATTCGTATTAATAAATTTAAAAAAAAAAAAAAAAAAAAAAAAAAAACCATCTAACGTGCAAGTGAAGCAAGAAAATGAGCCATTGGAACCCAATTCGTATTAATAAATAAAAAAAAAAAAAAAAAAAAAAAAAAAGACCCTGTGGATGATTATTTTCATAAATGTGATGGGACCTTTTCAGTTATGTATATACGATTTGATTCTGAAGCAAGATGTTGCAAAGCTACTTAATTTCTGCAGTTAATTGTTAGAATTCATGCTTTAGAATGGATTTTGATTTTCTATTAATTGCTAAATGTTATCATACGAATGAAATGATATTATTACTCATGTTTCAAAATACAGGCATGAAGGAACATGCTTTTTATGCTATGAAGACTTTCTCCTGAGGTTGTTGGCCAAAGTTTCAAACTTCTTACTGTATCTTTTCAGCCTGTTGCCCATTTACATTGCAGTAACGTTATTATAACCTTTTTCTGTTTAATCCGTACGTGTATCACTTAACTTTTGAAGCAACAGTTACTTTTAGTGGGACATTTTCATTCCATGTGTAGGAATTTTTATGATCCAGTATCTGTTCCGTACTGGTGAATTACACCAGTTTTAGACTTTGATAACCAGGTATCCTCTTGCATATTGTTTTTTTTGCAGCACAAGCTCTTTGTGTGTGCAAAATGGAATATACACTCCTATTGAGAGTACAAGAAACATTTATTCCAGTAATGGACAACGCCATGTCTATATTTTATACGAAAACATCAGATGTATTTAATTACAGAAGCTAACAGCATCACTACAGGTGCAAGCGTTTCATGCCATTTTGCAACTATGAACCTTAACAATCTTGCTTTCTACTTCAGATTATTTTGTAAGGGGGGAGGGAAATGAAATATAAATTTATGCAGATATTTGGAGATTAATACTGCTAAGAGTTCTTTTTTTGATTGTAAATAATGTACATTCAATGTCACAAGGAAGTTTTTTTTCAGCTAATTTGTTTCCATACAAATTTTTGATAGATGCAAATAAGATCATTATGTTTAGAGGTCTAATGTTATATGTATTCATATTACAGAGTGAATTTGTATTTAAAGACAAATTTTTAAATGATGGAGCCCTCTGAACCTTGGGTCCTTGTCTTTTGTATTTTTAATTGGTTTATTATGAAAATAAATCAAGTGGAAAAACATTTTTCTGTATTTACCCTGGAGTGTTTTTATATTATTATAATATATAATCGTTTATTACGATATATAATCATTATAATACGTGATCATTTAGACGATCACCATAAATAACCAAAATACACTGAGAAAAAGGATGTTGTGATTAATCAGTGTGGGTCTCTGATGGGGCACGTGTGATTTGTGAATCACTTCTGAACAGACCGGAATGCACCCAATGTACTGTGGGTATTGTTTGAAATATGGTTTTACAGCTCAAATGAAAGTTCAGCTAAATCCAAGAATGGATTTAGGAGGAAGGAAATCCAATAAATTCCTCCTTTTCTGTCACTTCCCAATACGTTACAGACAACCCAAAGCTTCTGAACGCAACTGTGGGGTGCCATTCATTGCAAAGGTCCTTGTAGCTGCTGTAACACAACCCTTGGCCCAGAAGGCTAATCGCATCCTGGGCTGCATCAATAGAAGTGTTGCCAGCAGGTCCAGAGAGGTGATTCTGCCACTTTACTCTGCTGTGGTGAGACCTCACCTGTAGCACTGTGTGCAGGTCTGGAGCCCTCAATATAAGAAGGACATGGACCTGATGGAGAGGGTCCAGAGGAGGGCCACAAGGATGATCAGGGGGATGGAGCACCTCTGCTACGAGGACAGGCTGAGGGAGCTGGGGTTGTTCAGAAGAAGAGGAGGCTCCGGGGAGACCTAATAGCAGCCTTCCAGTACCTGAAGGGAGCCTACAGGAAGGCTGGGGAGAGCCTGTTTAGAAAGGCCTGCAGTGACAGGACGAGGGGCAATGGCTTCAAGCTGGAGGGGAACAGATTTAGACTGGAGATTAGGAGAGGGTTCTTCACTGTGAGGGTGGTGGAGCACTGGAACAGGTTGCCCAGGGAGGTGATTGAGGCCCCATCCCTGGAGATATTCAAGGTGAGGCTCGACGAGGCCCTGGGCAACCTGGTCTAGTTGGGGGTGTCCCTGCTGACTGCGGGGAGGTCGGACTAGATGACCTTTGGAGGTCCCTTCTGGCCTGGACAACTCTATGATTCTATGATAAACTCCTAGGGCTTCAAAATCTCGCATATTGCAATGTTTCAACAGAATGTGAATTAAAAATAAACAGAATACCTGGTAAGATTAGTGGAATGTAAAATTAGAGGAAATATGAATTTCTATGACTGAATTCAGATAGGAGTTTTATTGATTGGTTCATAAAGTTAAAGATAAGCATATGAGTACTAGAAAAACTGATGTGAGCAGAACGGTGGCAGAGATAGTTTGGTCTGGTCAAACAACTCTACAAACTGGATGGAACCAGCAGTTCTTTGCCAGAGCCACCCTGTTTCTTGGCAATTGAACTGTTTAATTCACTGTTTCTTTCTTCTGACTCCCATACAGTCAGTTTTCCACTTGCAAATCCCACACACCCTCACGCCATTTTCAGGAACGCTGACCATACCCATAAGTTTGACCGGTGTTTGTTTATCTGGCAGCGCTCCCCTGCAGCTGGGGAGGGCTGGCAATATTGCTAGGAATGTGGGTAAGCATAGAGGGTGCTTATCCCATACAGTTCTCATCCTGAGGGCTATTTCAGATTGAACTGGAAAAGGGAGACTAGTGTTTTGTTGTTGTTTTTTTTTAATCAGACTAAAATAGGGACTTTTTCCTGTAGTACAAGTATTTCATAATACTAGGAAACCTGATGTAACAACACTCAATGGACATTTTGAAAAGCAGGGATGTTGTTCTGCCGATTTACTGGAAACATGGGAAAAAAATATAAAAATCACTCCTTAAGGTTACAACTTTGCCAACGAAACCTCTTGCCATAGATGCAACTATTGCAAAGGAAAAATGATTTGTCACCTTAGTGCACGTCAGTTGGAGCAGCACAGAAAATCTCCAGCAGACAGCAGTGTCTCCCACGGCAAACTCTGTTGTGTAACCAACAGTAAATGAACAGCACTCCCTTCCCATGTCCCTTAGGTTCCATGCTACCAGCTGGGAGTACCCCTACTTCCAGCTCCCCTTAGAATCATAGGATTGTCTCGGTTGGAAGGGACCTTTCGGATCGAGTCCAACCATCAACCTAACACTGACAAAACCCACCACAACACCATGTCCCTAAGCACTACATCTACCCATCTTTTAAATACCTCCAGGGATAAGGATTCCACCACTTCCCTGGGCAGTCTGTTCCAGTGCTTAGTGATAACCCTTTTGGTGTAGAAATTTTTCCCAATATCCAATTTAAACCTCCCCTGGCGCAACTTGAGGCTGGTTCTTCTTGTCCTATCGCCTGTGAGTTGGGAGAAGAGACCAATCCCCACCTCTCTACACCCTCCTTTCAGGGAGCTGTAGAGAGCAATAAGGTCTCCCCTCAGCCTCCTTTTCTCCAGGCTGAACAACCCCAGTTCCCCTCAGCCTCTCCTCATAAAACTGCTCTAAAAGTCATAAGACTCTGCTCTAAAAAGACTTGTTCCCCTTGGTATGGCAAAGGATGGGAGAAGCTGGAATAAATCATAAGGTGGAGCGAGGGCAACCCCTCCCCACTCGCAACTGCCTTTGTGCCTGTGGCAGCGGCAAACACAACCTGCCACTAAATCCCAGCTGCTGCTGACTCAGAAAGAAAGAAAAAAAAAAAAAATTTTTTTTTTTTAAAAAAAAAAAAAAAAAAAAAAAAAAAGAGACCGCCGTTCCTTTCTGCAGCCCTGTGAGGCTGTTAAGGAGAAATAAAAAAGCCGTATTTTTTTTTATTTGGTCTGAGGCGTTTGACGGAAGGCAGACCGGGGAGGAGGAGGGAGGGCGGCAGGTAGGCCTCAAGCTGCCAGCCGGCCGGCGGCGCTCGCTGAGGCGCGGTGACCGCCACCCGTCAGGCTGAGGCGAGAAGCGGCGTGGGCCCTCCAGGCAAACCCGGCGCCTGCCGGGCGGCCCGCCCCGATGGCCATGAACCTCCCCCCCTTCCCCTCAGGCTCCCCCCCGAAATGGCGGCTGCACGGCTTCCC
>NW_015094510.1:11959059-11965373 GCF_001431845.1 Calidris pugnax | reverse complement strand
TTTGGGGTGCGGGGGGGGTGAGGGGATCGGCTGAGGCGAGCCTGGGGGGGGCTGGCAGAGCTTCCCCTGGAAGCCTCTCTGGGGTGAGGTCTGGCTGCTGAGGAGTTGGGCACACTTCTGTCAAAATACTTGTGCCACCTGCCTTGCAAAAACGAAAAATTAAAAAAAAAACCACCCCAAAAATCACGCTAAACTTTCTCTCCTATATAGGAGTTCCGTCAACAAAGTCAATTACCATTTGCGATTAAAAAAAGCTCCAACCGTATTGGAGAAATGTATTCAATCTTTATTAGCTTTTATTCTGCCCTGGTTTTTTGGTTTGTTTTTTTTTTGTTGGTTTTGTTTGTTTGTTTCGGTTTGGTTTTTTTCCCTCTTTCTGTATTTTGTGGGGAGCAGAACTGGTTTGCATTTCACCTCGGCGTAAGAAATAAATATTTTACAGCGTTAACAATCATTCACTGGAGCAGCCTCCCCAGGGCCGTGGTGGAGTCCCCGTCACTGGAGGTTTTCAGGACAGGACTGGACAGGGTGCTGGATAACCTCCTCTGGGCCTTTCCCACCAAAGGTTGGGTGAGGTCCTCTTTTGGGGTCCCTTCCAGCCTGTTCTACGATTCCATGATTTTACCCATTTACACGTATTTATGTGCTTTCGAAGGTTGTTTTTACTTAAACCAGAGGGTTAACAAGAAGACAGAACCGGCGGGTGGATAAGCATTTCCATTTAACATACTTGGAAGGGGAGAGGGTGTAAATGGTTAGTTCTGCTTGAATAGAGTAGGTGGCAAAAGCATAAGATGATGCTGAGTTATCTTTCCACAAAGAAAATGGTGAAGCTGAATCTTACAGTTCTTTGGGGTTTGTAGCTTGTAAAAGTTTTTCAGGAGATAAATGACATGTAAAAAGAATTTAGAATAACCAAATATATTTGGCATAATAAAACTAATTTAAGATCTTTAAAAATAAAAAAAAAGTTTCTCATAGTGGGGGAAAAAAACAACACCAATAAAAAAAACCCTACACCAAAAGGCCTTTGGAAGTATTAAAGATTTTTATCAGAATGTGCATTTAGGTTTTCTTCTGTATTAACATAGTTGCTTTGCTTTTCTAATTTGTATTTCAGTTCTTTGTACGTTCAACGCCTCAAAACAATATGTGACACATTCTGTGGGCATTATTTAATGCCCGATACAGTAATATTGGTGTCACTTGGGTAGCTGTTTTTAAAACTACTGAATTGAGTCGGCAGATTGTGCTTGATAATCCCTGAACTGCTCAGTCCTGTAGTGCAACGTAGCGTTTTGCTGACTTAGAAGCCTGGATCTGCAGGTGGTACACCATGTTTGCGTGACTTTAGGTGTGGTCTTTTAGCTCATGTACTTAATATTTCTAATCTGGGACATGATACCCTCTCAATGGTGCTGTGTAATGCTTCCACACATGAAGCATGGCATGGCATTTCTGCGCTCTGTCCTCAGGATATTTGAGTCATTTAAGCCCTGGAGAACATGCTTCAGCTTTCTGCACCTGGATCTGATACAACTGAAAAGGTCATCACCCATCTTTAAATACAGTCTGAATGAGAAAACTGTGAACTCTTTGATGACTTTTTTTGATCATTTTAAGTTGAAAAAAGAGTTTACTGTGGGGAATAAGGATGTTTTCTATCTGCCTTTCATTTATAAAATATTCTCCAATGCTAGTGGTGATGATTTTAGAGACAATCAAAACTGTATGTTGAAACAAACATTCGTTGACTTTGTTTTGGTGAGGTGTTTTGCCAAATGAGAAACAAGAGTGGTGAGACACTGGAACAGGTTGCCCCGAGAAGCTGTGCGTGCTCCATCCCTGGTTGTGAACTCTTTGATGACTTTTTTTGATCATTTTAAGTTGAAAAAAGAGTTTACTGTGGGGAATAAGGATGTTTTCTATCTGCCTTTCATTTATAAAATATTCTCCAATGCTAGTGGTGATGATTTTAGAGACAATCAAAACTGTATGTTGAAACAAACATTCGTTGACTTTGTTTTGGTGAGGTGTTTTGCCAAATGAGAAACAAGAGTGGTGAGACACTGGAACAGGTTGCCCCGAGAAGCTGTGTGTGCTCCATCCCTGGTGGTGTTGAAGGCCAGGCTGGATGGGGCTTTGAGCAACCTGGTCTGGTGGGAGGTGTCCCTGCCCATGGCAGGGGGGTTGGAACTTTAAGGTCCCTTCCAACCTAAAGTGTTCTATGACTCTCTTCAATTCAGGCACGAGTGATTCAAGAGACTGAAAGCACCTTTAATTCACACAAACTTTTATCATCAACTTGGAGGGACAGGGGATTCCCAGTGTATTTAAAAACAGATTTGCAACTTGGTTGCACGGTAACGGGCCTTTAGAGTAAAAATATGTAGAAAGCACATAGCATCATAGAATGGCTACCCTTGAACTTGACATTCCCCACCACCCCCTCCTTGTTAGTAAGGACAAGGTCCAGCACGGCTCCTTTCCTCATTGGTTCCTTGATCATTTGAAGAAGAAAGTTACCATCAACGCATTCTAAGAACTTTCTGGGTTTCTTGTGTGGTGCCATGTTGTCCTTCCAACAGAGATCAGGGTGGTTGAAGTCCCCCATGAGGACCAAGTTGTGCGAGCGCGATGCTGCTCCTATCTGTCTATAGAGAGCCTCATCCTCCCTGTCACCCTGATCTGGTGGTCTGTGGCAGAACCCTACTGTAACATCACTTGCCCCTGTGGTCCCTTTAATCCTGACCCATAAGCTCTCCGTCAGGTCTTCATCCATCCCCAGGTGGAGCTCCACACACTCCAGCTGGTTGTTGACAAAGAGAGCAACACCCCCTCCCCATCTTCCCATCCTGTCCTTCCTGAAGAGTCTGTAACCCTCCATTCCAACACTCCAGTGATAAGAGCCATCCCACCAGGTCTGGGTAATGCCAATAAGGTCGTATCCCTGGAGGTGTGCGCACATCTCTAACTCCTCTTGCTTGTTCCCCATCCTGCCTGCATCTGTGTGAAGGCACTTCAGCTGGGTGCCCAGTGGGGCTGACTTACTGGCTGGAATGGCTCCATTTCCTTCGTGTTGCACTTCAGGTGGCCTTCCTTAGTGGTGTTTTGTCTGTGATTCAAGGATTCCCTTTGCCTCAGGAGCCTCAAGGACAGGTCTGATGTTATCACCCCCCTCCTTCTTCACATCTGGTTTAAAGACCTGTCAATCAGCCCCGCCATCTCTTGGGCCAGAAGAGCCTTGTCCTATTTGAGTGTTTGTGAGGACTAGGTCTAAGTTTGTTCTAAGCAACTGTTGCTGATGTCCATAATCTGGAGTTCCTGGTGCTAGTCGAGTATTACTTGGCTGTCTTCTCAAATAGCTGTCTTATAGGAGTAACTTCTTTTTGTGTGTGTGTGTGCCTGAGTGTGATGTGACAACTTGCTGACAAAAAGCCAATGAAGAAATGAGTTTCACGCTGTTCAAGATGCTTGAGTTTGGGATGTTTGGGTTTTTTTTTGTTTTTTATTTACTTCCCTGGGGTGAGAGCTAGCTTTGCAGAATAATCCATTTGCATGTTGTGTGCTGGTTCTAATCAGTACTTCTGTCATCAGTGTGAATCCCAGGAACTAATGTTTGGAGTGAGAGGTGACCTGTCACAGAAGTGACTCTGCTTGTGAAGTGCCTGTAATGTTCAGCGTCAAGAGTCAAATCCCACATGGTTTTGAGAGTCAAAAGCTGTACTTCACCTCTCTGCATAATATACACCTATTTTAATCAAAGAATCATAGAATGGTTTGGGTTGGAAGGGACCTCAAAGATCATCGAGTTCCAACCCCCCTGCCATGGGCAGGGACACCTCCCACTAGAGCAGGTTGCTCAAAGCCCCATCCAGCCTGGCCTTGGACGCTCCCAGGGATGGGGCATCCACAACTTCCCTGGGCAACCTGTTCCAGTGTCTCACCACCCTCATGGTAAAAAATTTCTTCCTGATATCTAATCTGAATCTTTTTTCTTCCAATTTAAAACCATTTCCCCTTGTCCTATCATTACCCTTCCTGTCAAAGAGTCCTTCTCCAGCTCTTCTATAGGCACCCTTCAGGTATTGAAAGGCCACTGTAAGGGCTCCCTGGAGCCTTCTCTTCTCCAGGCTGAATAATCCCAGCTCCCTCAGCCTGTCAATCTATAATGTTCTGTCAGAGCACAATAATACATGCGTTACCTCATGTCCATCCCATGTGGCACACCTATAGCCAGGAATATTTCTGCCATGACTGCTTTTGCATGGCTTTAAATCTTAAGAGGGCATCTGTATAGTTTGGTCAAGTGTTGCTTGTTACAGCTGTCTGCTACTTGCCACTTTCTTCGGAGACCCCTAAGGTTTTAGAAGCATGTGCTACACCTATTTGTATCTTATGCTGATAAAAACTCATGCTACTGCTTAAAAAAGCTGTTGTGTCTACTTAACTCTCAGCTTAACTAGTTGGTGTGTTTTACGTGACAGCTGTGAAACAGAACAAGGTACTGATCTGAATTAAAGCCAAGGCAGGCCCTTCTGCTCTTTTCCTCTGGCTTGGTGGGACAGTGTTCTGGCGGATGCACTGTGCTAATACTCATGCAGGTTTGAAGCCTATATCTGAACCACCCTTGTGCTTGCTAAATTCTGAGTAGTAGTCTAGTCAATTTAGCAAAACAGAGTTACTGTACTTAGCCATGTACTGAAGTTAATGGGCCCAGAGGAGAGCAACGAAGCTGGTGAGGGGTCTGGAGAGTAAGTCTTATGAGGAGAGGCTGAGGGAGCTGGGGTTGTTCAGCCTGGAGAAAAGGAGGCTGAGGGGAGACCTTATCGCTCTCTACAACTACCTGAAAGGAGGTTGTGGAGAGGTGGCGGTTGGTCTCTTCTCCCAAGTCACAGGCGATAGGACAAGAGGAAATGGCCTCAAGTTGTGCCAGGGGAGGTTCAGGTTGGATATTAGGAAAAATTATTTCACTGAAAGGGTTATCAGGCATTGGAATGGGCTGCCCAGGGAAGTAGTTGAGGCACCATCCCTGGAGGTGTTCAGAAGACAGCTTGACATGGTGCTGGGGGACATGGTTTAGTGATGGGGTTTTTTTGGCAGAGTTAGATTGGTGGTTGGACTAGACGATCCTGAAGGTCCCTTCCAACCTAGATGATTCTATGATTCTAAGTGGCTTTGGAAGACATACAGTCTTCTAGCAAATAGAAGAACTTCTCTCACTAATAAGGGGAGTATTGCAGATGCTCTTTCCAGGCCTGTGCATTGAATCATTGTGATTTTATTCTGTTGTGAAAAAGTTGCAAACTTTTCTCCCAGCGAGCATATATTATGATTTCCATTTGTATACCCAGTGATGCCCTTACCAAGGGACTACTTTATCCTTATTTCCATCGTGCAACGATACTTCCTGTGAGCCCTGTGCTGCCTAAGTCTCTTGTTCTATTGCTTTTGTGTGGGGTATGAATCAGAACAATTTCCTATGCTCAGTAACATCCTGTAACGTGATATTTCATGATACGTTACAATACTTCGAGCACGTTATCCCCACATAAGAGTTTTGACATACTGCATGTTTATTTCCACATTTCCAATACTGTGGTGTTTCCTCAAATCCAGCAGACCTCAGTACAAAAACGCTGAGAATTGTAGGAAGGTCGTTTGATTATGGAGGATCACCTGTGCCCTAAACTTCATGTTTAAGGCATTTTAAAGTCCTGTTTCCTTCTCAGTAAGAGACAGGCTCCCTATATTTGATAGAATTGGCAGATTCTTTGTACTTCAAGATCTGATGTTTAAGCTTTGTGGACGACCGAGCAACAGGTAAACAGTCGTTCCAGTTAGGATATTTTCTTCTCAAATATCTCTTAATTGTCAGAGTTTGGCACTGTATTTTTGTGGGGACTTCTGAGGTGCCATTTCATGGTTTTCGATGTGTCTTTACAGGAACTGACAACAGCTTTGGAGAAGAATCCAGATGATGCCGAATGTTACTGTCAACGAGCTTATGCTCATATCCTTCTACAGAAATATGCTGGTAACATCTTCAGACAACACTGAGAATCCTTTTACAAGTGTATTATGACACATTCTTTACAGAAGATATCTTCAGTCTGCAGCCAAATATAGTAATAACAAAAAGTGTTATTTGTAACTTAATATGCTGACTCTACAGTTAGGGCATAATTTTACAATTTTCTTTGCTTGTCCTGTTTCTGCAAAATTGCAATGAGTTGGGTTCTCTGCAGTCCCAGCTTTCCGTTTGATTTTAGCCTAGCGTTATCTTGGCAACCTTTTTTTTTTTTTTTTTTTTT